>NC_143578.1:11027636-11327636 GCF_048544385.1 Mastigoproctus giganteus | reverse complement strand
GTTTGAACTAGTGTTCTGTTTCTGAGATTGTACCTGGGTGATCTGGTAGTAACTGAGTGACCTGTTATATTTCCAAACGTGGAGAGTTTATTCTCTTTCTCCTGGATCTCCATTTTTGTGGTGTTGTATTTGTTTTTAAGATTGATATTTTCTTGTATTTTGTCCTTGAAGGAATGGTGGAATTTCTGTTTGAAAACAATACAGTTTTTCAAGAATTCCTTATTTTTTACTTTTTATAGCATTGTTGTTGATGCTGTGGAAGAAGAAGTTGTTGATGCTGTGGAAGAAGCAACTTAGTCTTCACCATGGCTCTAGATAGTTATGACATTATATACATATCTACATTATAGTTTGGGAGGTGTGCTCAATTTACAAAATTTCAGAATTCCAATTTATCTATAAATATGTTGGCTAACAACAGAAACAAAAGATTGCCAATACCAAGATCTAAATTTTTTTGATATAGAACGAACCTCTGGAAGTAAATCTTCCCCGTAGGAAGATTTATGTAGGCCTAAAATGTCATTAATTGAGAAGGGTCCTGGATATTTCTACAGCAACATGTTCAAAGGGCAACTAGAGGGAGTAATACCCTTGATCTGATTATCAGCAGTGATTATTCATGCATTAAGAATTTGCAGATAAAGGAACTACTAGTTGACAGTGATAACAGTGTACTGATGTGGGATTAACTTAAAGATGTAACTACCATCAAGGGTAAAGGGAAGGATTTTTGTTTTCGTAAAGGTAACTACAGTGATCTCAGTCAGTTTTTAAATTCTGTACAGTGGGATCAACTGATGATGTTACCAATGGTACATTCTAAATGGGAAGCCTTCAGGGACTTAATCTTGGAGGCTACTACGGTTTTCATACCAACTAAGAAATACTGTTCAAAGTTCAGGCCTAAATGGATGTCGGATGAATTAATGAGGCTCATGGCAGAGAAGAAAAATGCATGGGATGCATATAAATTATCAGAAAATAGAAGCCTACGGCAGATATAAGCTGACAAAGGAGGTTAGGCAGGCAAAGGCAGATTACGAGAAATCTTTGGCAAAGGACGCAAGGAAAAACAGCAAACAGTTCTTTACTTATGTAAACTCTAGAAGGAAGGGGATCAATCAGATTGGTCCACTTAACTTAGATAGTTCGACTATTGATCCTACTCAAGTAGCTGATAAACTGAATGAGTATTTTGGATCTACATTCACACATGAGGAGTTATTCAAGGCAGGGAATGCCAGAAGTTTATCAAACTCTAACAGGGAGCCAAGTGATTTTGCAATAATTGAGAGCAAAGTGGAGGAGAAATTGTTGAAGTTAAACACAAAAGAGGCACCTGGGGCAGATGGAATCTATCCAGTTATAATGAAGGAGGCAGCAAGGGAAGTAAGCAAACTCTTAGCCATAATTATGAGAGCATGCTTAGAGTCAGGGGAGGTTCCCATGGAAGTAAGCAAACTCTTAGCCATAAATATGAGAGCATGCTTAGAGTCAGGGGAAGTCCCCATGGACTGGAGATGTGCAAATGTATCCTCAATTCACAAAGAGGATTCAAAGGGCGACACAAATAATTATAGACTTGTTAGTTTAACTTCTGTTCCAGGGAAAATAATGGAGTCACTGGTTAAAGAGGTGATACAGAATCACCTAGACAAGACAGCAAGGCGCAATATAGCCGAAGCTGCTCTTGCTCCATTAAACCCCAAACAACAACAAGACAGCAGTAATAATTCAGACACAGCATGGGTTTGTTAAGGGGAAGTCTTGTCTGACGTTTGATTGGTTACTACAATGTGGTCACAAAGGAACTGGGTGCAAAAAATAATTTTGTTATCATATACTTGGATTTCAGGAAAGCTTTTGATACTGTTGCAAATGGAAGACTGCTGTACAAATTGGAGAGGTATGGCATTAAGGGTAAGTTGCTACAATGGATAAAGAGGTGGTTAAGTGGGAGAAGACAGAGTGATAATCAATGGAAATTGGTCTTTGTGGACAAATGTTATTAGTGGAGTTCCCCAGGGTTTGGTGCTGGGCCCATTTGTTGTTTTGTGTATTCATCAATGATATTGATGAATGTATATCAGGCTTAATGTCCAGATTTGCAGATGATACAAAGGTTGGCAGGGTTGTTAACGAAAATAAAGACGTATGCTACTCCAACTGGATCTAGATAATTTGGGCAACTGGGCTGAGAAGTGGCAGCTGAAGTTTAGCATTGACAAATGCAAGGTACTGCATATGGGTAGTAATAACCCAAGAGAAACGTACCAACTGTGTGGTACCACACTCAGGAAAGTGGAAATTGAAAAAGACATGGGGGTAATTGTGCAGTGAGATATGAAGTTTGCTGACCAGTGCAGATGGGCTGCCAGAGCAGATCATGGAATTTTGTCACTGATATATAGAAATTTTGCTAGCAGAGACAAGGAGGTGATTATCCCTTTGTATATGGCAATGGTCAGGCCACACACCTTGAGTACTGTAACAGGCCTGGAGGCCTCGTTTTAGGAAGGATGTAGATTTGCTAGAACAAGTACAGAGAAGGGCAACAAGATTGGTGAGGGTAACAAAGGGAAGAAAGGCTTAAGTTCTGCAAGTTGCAGCATATAGAGACTGGGTGCCTTCCAGGTGATCTGATTGAGGTGTATAAGGCCTTGAATAGTTTGAGCAGGCTCAATGCTGACGAGAATCTTCCGCTTACTCAGATTAAGAACCTGAGGTTATATAGATTCAAATTGAGGAAAGACAGCTGTAGAATAGATGTGCGAAGTTTGTCTTTAGTCAGCAGGTAGTTGATTGCTGGAACAGACTTCCATCTATTGTTGTGGAAGTTGATAACTTAAATAAATTTAAGGTTGAACTAGACAAACGTTTGGAGTGACCAGATGGGTGAAATGGGAAGGGTTTTTTTTTTTTTTTGGCTGATGCTGTAGAAGCTTGGTTTCCTGCATCATATGCCTCAACTAATGCTAAACTGTATTCAAATTATATCTAAAATGTAATCGAATTCTACTTAATACTTCATAAATTTTAAATTTAAGTTCAAACTTTACATGGAGTTAAGTGTCCATTACATCAGATTGTTCTAAGTAATAATTATGTAGACTTGAATTCCCCAATACCATGTATGTCTTTAACACAACATTTAAACTGTATTGTTCTTTTTTGCCATTATAGTTGCTATCATAGATGTAAAACATGGAGCATGAAGATGTAAATATTACCACATTGGTTTACCAAGTACAGCATGCACTGAAGAAAAATATAGAGAATAGTGAAAAGTGGGAAGCTTTAAGAAATCTATACAGTGTCATTTCTGAAAACCAGACAGGAAAGATCATTGGAACGAATGAATATTTTAAATATAGCTCAAATTTACTAACTTTATTGATAAATTCATTGACACCAACAACATTTCAAGAGAAGTGGCAAGAAAATATATTTGATAATTTCTTCCTGCATACTATTCAATATGATGCCCTCTTAGTTTTGATGAATGCATTTGAGCAAACAAGGTAATTTTCTTTCTGTATATAATTAATGTAATGTTAACTGCAGCTCTATTGTGATGTGTCATCTCACTAGTGTACTAATCTGCATTCTCGTGTTTTCTTCTGTCTGTCCAGCAGATAGTAATGGTGTTTAGTGTTATTACTAGAATAGTCAGATCATGCAAGAAAGTGGACTTATATCTACCCTAAAATACTTTATACTTTTTTTACATTTTATACATTTATACTTTTACTATTACCAAAATATGGTTCTTAAATTCTCCCTTTAACCTTCTTCATATGTTATATATGTTCTCATAAAGTTTACCAAAGGTAAACTTTATGAGAACATATAGTTTACCAAAGGTAAACTTTATGTAATTCATTTTTCTGTTACCCTCTGAAATTTTATATGTGTCCCTTGTTTTCTAACTCTCTTATCAATAACATATGCCACTTCATCTATTTTACTCATCCCCTTTAGTATTAGCAGTAGTATCAGCAAAATGATACCAGGAAGCAAGCTTATATAGTACCAACTACAAACAACAAAAAAAAAAAAAATGTAAATTAAATAAATTTAAAAAATAAAATAAAGAAGCCAACATCACCAAGCATTTTCTCAATCTTGTAAATTCAGATAACCTTACAACCTTCACAAGAATAGATAGGGATTTATTCCAAATGTTAATCACCCTTTGACTAAAGGAAAATTTTCAGTCATCCAGTCAACAGGTATCCCCTTCCTCGATTTTAATTTGCTCCCTTTTGTATGTCACTTTAGTTGTAACTAAGCATAAAATTTCCCTTGGCATTTAGTTTACTCAAACCTATGTGCAATATGCTTTTATGTTATGCTTTTAGAAAGTGCACATAGACAGTTGGTGCCATACTGATTACTTCTTTGAGTATTGATTGTTTACTTTATTCTGTTTTTCTTTACTTTACTTCAATCTTGTTCAGGGAAATAATCATACTAATCAAAGAAGCCACTAGGCTTTCATACCAACTAAGAAATACTGTTCAAGGCTTAGTCCTAAATGGATGTCAAGTGAACTAATGCAACTCATTTGCAGAGAAGAAAAATGCATGGGATTCATATAAATTATAAGGTGATACAAAAGCCTATAGCAGATATAAACTAGTCTGCAATCAAGTCACTAAGGATGTTAGGCAAGCTGAGGCAGATTATGAGAAATCTTGGCAAAGGATACAAAGTCAAATTACGTTGGTCCTCTTGATATCGATGGTTCAACTGTTATGATCCTGCTCAAGTCATTGACAAACTGAATAGGTATTTTTAATTTACATTCACATGAGAAATTCTTTAGGGAAGTGGATGCCAGAAGTTTATCAAACTCTGACAGGAAGTTAAATTATTTTGTAATAATTGAGAAGAAAGTGGAAGAGAAATTGGTTGTTTCATTCACTTTCTCAAAATTCTTTTCTTTATACATATCCCAAAATCAATATTTAGCATTTTGTTTTTAGTTCTGAAACTATATATTTTGGTTTTTCAGAATTAAAAATGAGCTGATTTTTATGTAGCCAAATGTGCATTATGGAAAGCAAGGTGGAGATTTGAAGCTGGAGCTGGTTAGAATCTTTGTCTGTGAGAAGAATAGAAATATCATCAGCATACGTAACTACATAGGTAGATGGGAGAATACAGAGAAATTCACTTGGAGAAATGTCTGAATAAGACTGGTTTGTTTTTACAATAAATGGACATCAGTAAGGTAATCTTCAAGGAAAAGGTTAATTTTTCCTCTCAAGCCAAGGTTGTTGAGCTTGTTGAGGAACAGATTATGATTTTTGCAGTTGAAAGCCTTAGATAAGTCTAGGAATAGTGCTGTTGGTGGCCCTTTTCAAGACTGTCAGTGATCTTGGAGCAAAAGTCAGCAATTGTTAGCCCAGTGGATCTTTTTGAATGGTAGGTATACTGTTGATGAATGACCCATTTAGCTTTATGAGTCTGCCATGAAAAATTTTTTCAAATAGTTTTGTAAAAACTGAAATAGAGCTATTGGATGAAAGTTATTGACAGATCGTTATGTGCTTCCTTTGGAATGGGAACAATGACTGCTTTTTTAAAATAAGAGGGAAATTTACCAGATTGAAAGGAGAGATTAAATATATATTTAATATGTATCCCAATTCACAAAGGAGAAGGATAAAAGGGTGACATGAGTAATTACAGACCTGTTAGCTGAACTTCTGTTCCAGGGATGTCAGATTGTTTATTCTGATGAAGCTTCATGATCTGTGGTACAGTGAACCAGCATAATAGTGTGTATTGGTCCCATGATAATCCAAGCATTTATATAGAGGCCATTGAAATGGTTTACTATCAACATCCCTATATTATCATTATGATGCCAGAACTTGTCTTGGTAATCATTTCACAGACTAGTGGATAAGCAGACAAGGAAGTGTCCCCACCTTCACCTGATTTAGCCCCAATCAACTTCTATTTATGGGGCTGCTTGAAGGATAGTAGAAAAGCATGTATGGTATATAACTAGCTACACTTCAACATTTAAAGGATGAAATTAGACAATTGTGTGACGCTGTCCTCAGTTATATTGAAGAACACTTGTTATTCACATACAATAATAAGAGTTTCTGAAGTTTGTAAATTTATTATTTCCAAATATGTGCACACATCTTTTTGATGCACTGTATAACATATAAACTAAATTAGTTTTTGTATTAATTTTTTTATTCATTTTATTGTATTAAATAAATTCAAAAACACTGATTAAGTATAGTTTCAGTCTTCTTTTCTTCCTTCCTATTTAATATTTGTAGTAAAACTTCTGGAAAATCGGGAAAATTACTGAATGCGAAGATATTTAACCTGGGGCTTCCTAACTAGACACTTAGCTGCACTTTTTTCCTATTTTTTTTCAGTCCATCCTCTAAATTGGATAAGATTTTGGATTTATTAGAGAAGTTCTTATGTGGTGGCAGCCTTTATCTTTTGCTTGTAGATCAATGTAATCCTCATGCACCTGGAACTGTCAAAAAGGATGTTTACTGGGACAGTCTTATAACTGTCTTGGTATCATTACCTGAGAGGATTTCCAATAAACTACAGATGAAAACTCGGTGAGCATTTTGTTTTATGACCAAATGTAAATAGAATTTGAATTATAACCAAAAAACAGTATATTTATTTATTTTATTTATTTATTTTAATGTAATTTAACTATGAAGTTAAATTACATTAAAATAGCTATTTAAATCCATATAAATTAGAATTATAACATTATTCGCTGTTTCTTTCTATTTTACTATTATAATCTCTAGTAGTGACAATATTTTCATTAAAACAATTAAACTGAATTTTTTAAAAATTTAAATGATAATTATTTTTTCATATAATGAAAGAAAATGAGTACTATGTTCAAAACACAAAGTCTATTGCAGTCCTTTCCTTTTGAAAAGAAATTGTGGACTCCTTAGCCTTTTGCCACAGTGCATTGTTTTTTTTATGAATCAATTGTAGTGCCTCTCTCGCAAAACATTAAGGATGTGGTATACCCCTAGCTCCATAAATACTTGTGTTCACTTTAAATATATTTTTTTATTTTTCTAAACACCAATAACAAGTACAGGCACCCCCCGTATAACACAGTACTTCTATAACATGGTTTCGCTCTAACACGATTGATAAATTGCGGCAATCCTCACACAACATGGTACTTATATAACATGGTTTTGCTCTAACATGGTTAGAGAATTTCAGAAAACCTCGCATAACAGTGTATTTTTGAGTTTTTGTGTGGGAAAAACCCTGTTATTATGTTAGATGTAATTTTTCAACATTTCCATTCTTTTTGAATCCCCGCTGTTGACTCGCTAGTGAAAAAAAAAAAAAAAAATATTGGGAAATCCCCGTGTTACATTCTGTGCTATTGAACTTGTGGAAAAATCTAGATTTCAAAGTTTGATTTCAGGCCATCCAAAATATTTAAGTCATCCAAACGTTGAAGTTATGTTTCTACAACCACAGTTGTACTAGGTTAATATGACTTCTTTCATTCATCTATTAGATCAAGGCATTATATCCACCTTTAAAACTCATTACATCTGAAAATTGTTACAATGGATTTTGGAAAAAATTGATTCTGAATCTATTGAAGTAATGGAGGCATGAAAACACTTCTCAATTGTGGAATGTATCAGAATCATAGCTTTACTGCTCAAAGAAGTAAAACCGTTAATGTTAAATGCGTGTGGAAAAATGTATGGCCAGAGTCAGTTCATTCAGAAAATATGGTCAAACCAGCAGAAAACGGAATCGGTGCGATAGTAGAACTCACTACATTGGTAGGAGAGGAAGGTTTTGATGATATGACTTTGATGAAGGTTTTGATGATAGCATGGGTTTTTCTCCTGGAAACTCGGGTTTTTTCATCCAGCAAAACAGAAAATCAACCTCAGGACACATGCAATTTATAGACAATATACGCAGAGCAATATGGCCTTAGTTGCCGATGCTCCTAAAAAAATTTTAAAAAATGTATAATTACAGTCAGTCCTCATATAACACGTGTTTACACTACACGAATTCGATCATACACGATTTATAAACAGGGGAACGATATTGCACATTACACAAATCGAATTCGCTTATGCACGATTCGCCTTTGTGTTTACAAGAAATGGCAGTCGAACACGGAATCACCTCCAACTGAATGCAACACAATAGCAATGAAGAGAAGATTCTGAAAATGTATTTATATTTTTTATATCAGTGAAGTGGATACACATTTCACCATAATAACATAAAAACCCACACAATTGCAGCTATCAGTATTATCACAAATGCAATTAGATTGAGTTTGCTACCAGTTTATAACAGATTCCGCTAGCAGAAACACAACTGGATATTGTTTTTATTGTTTTATGGTAGTAACCCCCAGAAATGTGCTTTAGTAAAATATGGGCTTGTGAGGTGTTAATAGTGTGTCTCTGCCTTTATGGCAGAGGCACACTATTGTGTTGTTTATTCAGTTGCTACACACGTGCAGCTTTGTTTATGTGTATCAAGTATGCCTTCTCATTTTGTAATTGTGCTTTATTCCCTAAAACTCAGTAAAATACTTATAAGGTGTGAAAAGGAAGCATCCTAGTGAAGACACTACAGGTTCAGAGAGAAAAAGGAAAGCAATATCGATAGACAGAGGTGGACTGGGTCAAAAATTCTTACCCGGGAAAATGTGTAGCGGCCTCATACTAGCGTTTATGGCCAAAATCACATTTCTGGCCTCCGGTCCACCGGGGGTTTCCTGGTCAGTCCCCCTCTGTTATAGAAAAAATATGAAATTGTGAAATACTTTGAGCGAAATGAAAGAACATGTGATATTGCATGTGCTACAGGCCTAAATGAGGCAATGCCGAGAATTAGAAAGAATGCAGAGAAAATAAAAACAACTTTTATAGCAGGAACAACTCAAAGTGTAATAAAATCCATTAGATCAAGACACAAGAATTGGAAGAGATGGAACGACTGTCATCTGTTTGGTTAGAAAATCAAACAAAGAACATGTCTGCTTATGATAAAAGCATTAGCAATATTTTATTACATAATAGTCATAATAAAATACTTATGTATTTTATTACTATTATTTATTGTTTGGTAATGGTTTGGTTACAAATGTGTGTTCAATCTTGGGTGGTCAGCACCTAACCCTATTTTTCCAATAGGGCCTGTTATTTATATTGCATGATTTTTGCATTGCACGAGGGTTTTTAGGAACACAACTATCGTGCTATACGAGGACTGACTGTACTGAAAACATTCAAGAATTACTGGTAGAAAAAAGGCTGGCGAAGCAGATTTGGTGGAAATGGCATAGGAGTTAAACCAAATCAATTCAGAGGATGATAGCGCAGATGAAAATTCTAAACTTCCAAATTTTACACTAAAAAGCATATGGGAAGGCATAAAGTTAGTCGAGCAATTAGAATCTTATTTTTTGAATACAGATTCTTGAATGAAAGGAGCCCAAAGTTCAAAAGGGAGCTTCAAAAATTCTTAGTTCCATATGATGAAATTCTCAAAGATTTATCAAGCAAAAGCAAACAAAACCAGATTACTGATTTTTTTTAAAGAGAGTAGAAGATATACAAAATCTAGAATGGTGTATTTTTGTTAGCTTTTGGAACTTGCCCCCCTTTTTGTATTTTTTCTTAGTCCCATATAACATGGTTTCGCACAACACGACATTTTATAGGAACCTAAGTACCGTGTTATGCAAGGGTTACCTCTAGTGGAATGAGCAACCATTTTCAATTTTGTACAAAATATTCTTTTTGTTCTGTTCTTTTTTTTTTTTTTCATTCTTTTTGATCATCTAGTTCTGTATTGAATTAGATGACCTTACAGAAGGAAAATCAAGAATATCCTCAAGTTTCTAGTCTTGAATGGAGTACAGCCTTCAGATCTTTCCTGATTAGGCCTGGCAGCAGGATTCAATGCAGAATATATTTAATTGAAACATCACCAATGAGAGTTTAACTTATTTAATGCAATACTTTATAAACAGTAAAATTCACTTGATAACAACAACTCACATGGTTTAGTGTTATTTACATTTCAGATTAATTCATTGTAAAAAGCCATGTAACTTCTCTCAATACATTTGTTCCTTTGATTTTAGAAAGCAATATATTTTTAAAAGATGAATTACCACTAATTTTAGAAGTAATGTGCTAATATTTTTCATTTCCAGTGGCATATTCACTCCTAAATGCTATTTACCTTTAGTGTTTTCTTCAATTCTTAAGACTCTGGTTGAAGTGCATCAGAGGTTGATTGGAGAAAAGGATACTAATTTACAGTTTCTTAGCAAACTTTTTGGTCGCCTGTGCACAGTTGGACATGGAGGTCTGTATCTTTTATGTTTATTAAAATATTTTTTATAAAACAGTTGTAAAAGCAATTAAGTTACTTAATTAAATAACTTAATTGCAAATTAAGTTGATTACCATACAAGTACATTTCACTCTTATTGGAAAGTAGCATTTTGATAAAAGCTGAATGAATTCAAAAATATCAACTTTTTTGAATTTCCATTTTTAAGAGAAAAAGGGACCTTTAACTGTGTAATTTGCATATGTGTAGGGGGAGTAAACATTATTGTCTTAATCTGTTCCAGTTGAATAACTGTAATACTTCATGATATGATGGAAAACTGATTTATGTTATTTAGAAGTCACTCCAAACTTTCTGTTTGTTCCTACCTTTAGTGTTGGCTGGGAGTAAAGTGCTTTTAGTCAAGGGTTTGGCTGAAATCTTTATCTTTAATGTAAAGCTTAAGTTTTCCTAAAATAAAATAGATGTTGCTATATTGTGGAGTACTGTGGTTATTCAACTAATACTAGCTTTGCCTTCCATAAGCCCTAAAAATGCATCAGTAGTGCATGCTTGATCTTGTGACAAATTCAAGGTACACATAGAATATGATAATGATTATACCACATGATAAATATCAGGAAAAGCATTTTCTGATGGTACATACAGCCGCAAGAATGATGTACCAAACAGGATTGATGCCCCTGTTCTTGCAGTAAAATGATTATATATACAATATTAAATAATACTAAATAAATATTTCAATTATTATTATTAGTTAAGAAATGGAGGAATTACTTCTATGATGTCTTGTAGAACACTTCAGTGCTGATACTTTTCGTTGTTGGATAACTATACAAATAGTTTACATGTATACCACACCTTCATAGACAAAATCAATGATCCAATGCACCCTGGAATCAGAGACTCACAGACCCAAGCCTGACCGCAAAATACATCAAATCACCAAACCTTAAACTTTGAGTGAGAGAATACAACACGTCCTATTTTAAAAACAATTTGCTTTGAAATCAAATAAATAACGAATCCATACTTTTAACACTTTAAAAACTATAATTAAAACAATTATATTAAACACATATAGTTGTTAAAATGTTAAAAGTATGGATTCATTATTTATTTGTTTTTTAAGCATTTAAATTGTTTTTAAAATAAGGATGTATTGTATTCTCTCAATCAAAGATTAGGGTTGGCAATTCAATGCATTTTGGGATCCACAAGCCTCCGATTCCGGGGTGCATTGGATCATTCATTTTGTCTACGAGGGTGTGGAATACATGTAAACTATTTATATTGTTATCCAACAATGGAGAGTATCAGCACTGAAGTGTTCTACAAGACATCATAGAGGTAATTCCTCCATTTCCTAACTAATTGATGTAGAATGTATTGAGCCTTTGCTGCTCGGTTATCTATTAATTACAGATGTCTCAGACAGTTTTTAAATTCTGTACAGTGGGATCAACTGATGATGTTACCAATGTTGAATTCTAAATAGCCTTTTCATTCCAACTAAGAAATACTGTTCAAGGTTTAGGCCTAATTGGACGTCAGATGAATTAATGAGGCTCGTGGTAGAGAAGAATGTATGGGATGCATATAAAGTATCAGGTGACACAGAAGCCTATGGCAGGTATAAACTAGTCTGTAATCAAGTCACAAAGGAGGTTAGGCAGGCAAAGGCAGATTACAAGAAATCTTTGGCAAAGGTTGCAAAGAAAAACAGCAAAGAGTTCTTTACTTATGTAAACTCTAGAAGGAAAGGAATGAATCAGATTTGACCACTTAACATAGATGGGTTGACTATTGATGATCATGCTCTGGTAGCTGATAAACTGATTGAGAATTTCGCATCTACATTCGCACATGAGGAGTCATTCAATGAGGAGAGTGCCAGAAGTTTATCATATACGAGGGAGCTAAGTGATTTTTATAATAACTGAGAGGGAGCTAATTGATTTTGTAATAACTGAGAGCTAAGTGGAGGAGAAATTGTTGAAGTTAAACATAAGGAAGACACCTGGGGGTGGATGGGATCTATCCAGTTATATTAAAGGAGGCAGCAAAGGAAGTAAGATAACCCTTAGCCATAATTATGAGAGCTTCCTTAGAGTCAGGGGAGGTCCCCATAGACTGGAGGTGTGCAAATGTATCACCAATTCCCAAAGGAGGTTCAAAAGGTAACACAAGTAACTATAGACCTGTTAGTTTAACTTGTGTTCCTGGGAAAATAATGGAGTCACTGGTTAAAGAAGCACTGCAGGATCATATAGACAAGACTGCAGTAATAGTTAAGACACAGCATGGGTTTGTTAAAGGGAGGTCTTGTCTGACCAATTTGATTGGATACTATGATGTGGTCACAAAGGAACTGAATGCCAAAAATAATTTTGATATCATATACTTGGATTTCAGGAAAGCTTTTGATACTGATGCACATGGAAGACTACTGTACAAATTGGAGAGGTATGGCATTAAGGGTAAGTTGCTACAATGGATAAAGGGATGGTTGAGTGAGAGATGACAGAGTGGTAATCAATGGACAATGCTCTTCGTGGACAAATGTTATTAGTGGAGTTCCCAAGGGTTCGGTGTTGGGCCCATCGTTGTTTTGTATATTTATCAATGATATTGATGAAGGTATATCAGGTGTAATGTCCAAGTTTTCAGATGATACAAAGGTTGGCAAGGTTGTTAACAACAGTAAAGACAGTATGCTACTCCAACTGGATCTAGATAAGTTGGGAAAATGGGCTGAGAAGTGGCAACTGAAGTTTAACATTGACAAATGCAAAGTACTGCATATGGGTAGCAATAACTGAAGAGAAACGTACCAACTGTGTGGTACTACACTCAGGGAGGTGGAAAGTGAAAAAGACCTGAGGGTAATTGTGCAGTCAAATATGAAGTTTGCTGAGCAGTGCAGACGGGCTGCCAAATTGTGCAGATTGTCATGGAGTCTTGTCAATGATATCTAGTAATTTGCTAGCAGGGACAGGGAGGTGATTATCCCATTATATATAAGGCAATGGTCAGGCCACACCTAAAGTACTGTGTACAGGTCTGGAGGCCTCATTTTAGGAAGGATGTAGATTTGATAGAACTAGTACAAAGAAGGGCAACAAGATTGGTGAGGGTAACAAAGAGGTGCTCTTACCAAGAAAGGCTTAAGTTCTGCAAATTGCAGTGTCTGGAGAGTAGGCACCTGCGAGGTGATCTGATTGAGGTGTATAATGCCTTGAATGGGTTGAGCAAGCTGAATGCTGATGGGATTCTTCCTCTTGCTCATACTAAGATACTGAGGGGGCACAGTTTCAAATTGAGGAAAGATAGTTGTAGAATAGAGGCATGCAAATTTGCCTTTAGCCAGCAGGTAGTTGATTGGTGGAACAGGCTTCCATCTTTTGATGTGGAAACTAATAGCCTAAATAAATTTAAGGTTGAGCTGGACAGGACTGGCATTTGGAAAGAATGGAGGGGTGAAATGGTTAAAGTTTTTTTTTTTTTTTTTTTTTGGCTGATGCTGCATAAGCTTGCTTTTTTGTATCAGATGCCTCTTCTAATGCTAATTAAATATCTTTATTTTCATGCCCTTGGTCTCATGAAAGTTCATACCAACTCTGATACCTGATATTAGAAAATTAACAAGAAAATAAAGAAAATATCATAGTAATGGTATTAATTTTGCAAAACAAAATTTTATTGTACTGTACTATATTTAAATGTGTATAAAGTGTAGCTTAATATGTGAATGAAAATATTTTATTCCCATTCATTTTAGTTTCAAAAGGTAATGCATAGTGAGATGTTGAAGTTTAAAAAACAAGGTCATGAGCTTTGGCTTTAATTTCATAAATTGGTTTTGTCAAAAACTCCGTTCATAAGAATTAAAAATCATATCAGGAGATTGTTATAATTAATTCCTACATAATTAATGATTTTTCACAAAATCATTATCTCTCCCAGACAGTTTATAACATTCTTAAAGGGTCTATTCCTCCCCTCCCCATCAGTTCATAGACAACCCTCACAGGTAACACAGAGACTGTATCCCAGAGGTAAAGATTTATGCTGTGGAATAGGTGTATTCAAATTCCATCAAAATAGGAAAAATTTTTATGAACTTTCTTTTTCCTTCTTCCTCATACCCTGGCCAAGTGTTGCACAATTCTCCATAGAACCCTGTGTGCCGACTAGGCTAGCCAGTTGGGTAAAGTGCCTGCCTGCCTGGCAACCCAAAGGTCGTGAGTTCGAATCTTGCCTCGGGCTTGGATTAGAGTAAAATGCAAAAAACTTTGGGAGGTGCATTATGGCCACAGAAGCCGATGCACCAACAACTAAAAAAAAAAAAAAAAAAAAAAAGAGCCCTGTGTTTTTATTCAAAATAACAGGCAAAATACATTGCTGAACATGTACGCAATTTACATTCAGAGTACACTGGTACTTCTTAGCCTTAGTTGCTATGGTGAAAAAAATAATGATAATTCACAGAAAAGTCATAAATGAAATAGTCATTGGATTTCGAGCTTAATAAATCGTGCAGAGAGTCTCTGTTTTTGTGAAACAAACATCGTATTGTAACTACAGAAAGCCAAGAACCCGTATGGTGGCTGGTAATAGTCATTTTTTGGAATGATTTTTTTTTTGAGCAAATTCAAGCAGTATTATTGAAATTATTTTTTTTCTAAATCAACAATAATGTAAATAGTAAATAATTACACTGATTTGCATTCATTTTTATAAAATAATTTTAAACAGAACTATAATTCTGACTCTTAATGTCAAAAAGAAATTGCCTTTTATTTTTTTTCCCATAGATGCTGTCATGGAGTACTACACTTCATATTTTATTACTCAAACTTCAAAAGATTTCATTTGGAGAAGGATCTGTCAACGATTAATTCTGGGTGTTCCAGCAAGCAGTTTGGAAGCTACAATAACGCCTTTGTTATTAAGAATACCATGGTATGTTAAAATTTTTCTTTTATTTATATTTTTTGTTGTGTCTGTTTCACTTTTTCATATGTACATAAATTGATTTAATTTATTTCTTGTAACTATTTAAAAATCAAACAATGAAACAGAATTGTCAGTTGCAGGGGTATATTTCAGGGCAGTAGTTGGGATCAAATCATGTGTGGTTTAATAAAATTCCAGCTTCACACTACTCAAAGAAGAATACTCAGTCATTCTCACCCCACCTAATCTTTTGACAATAACCCTTCCACTATTCCCACGATTAATGTCATTGTGTATAGTAATTTCAGCATATGTAGATTCTATAAGGAGGTCTGTACCACTAGAAAAGAGCTTTTCAACACTAGAATTGAGTTTTCATGGTTTGGTGTTAAAACCCAAACTTGTCCCTGGTCACCATGTGCTGCCTGGCTATTTCAATACCACTACCTAGTGAAATTGCACAGTTTGAACAAATATAATAGCTGCTTTACTTAGACAGTTTGTCTGCATTTAGCTACAGGTAAATCAGAGAAATAAGAATGTGCCTAAAATATTAGTAATTAGTAGTGGCATATGATGCAAGAAAGCAAGCAAGCTTATACAGCATCATCAAAAAAAAAAAACACACTTCCCATTTCACCTACCTGTTTCCTCCAAAAGGTTGTTCTTTCTAGAATTTATTTAAGTTGTCAACTTCCATATTGACAGATGGAAGTTTGTCCTAGCAATGAACCAATCACTGGTTAAAGTCAAATTTCTGCACATCTATTCTGCAACTGTCTTTCCTCAATTTGAATTTATGCTCCATCAAGTGCATAATCTAAGCAAAAGGAAGAATCCCATCAGCTCTGAGCTTGCTTAAACTATTCAAAGCCTTAAACACCTCAATCAGATCACCTCGCAGGTTCCTACTCTTCAGATATTGCAATTTGCAGAACTGAAACCTTTCTTGGTAAGAGTACCTTTTTGTTCCCCCTCACCAATCTTGTTGCCCTTCTCTGTACTCATTCCAGCCGCTCTACATCCTTCCTAAAATGAGGCCTCCAGACCTGTATGCAGTCATAATATTTCCTTAGTTAGTAGTAGAGGCATATGATGCAAGAAAGCAAGCTTATGCAGCAGCAGCATCAACCAAAGAAGGAAAAAAAACAACTTCCCATTTCACCTATTTATTTGCTCAAAAGTTTGTCCAGTACCCAAGGTGTGGCCTGACTATTGCCTTATACCACCACCTCCTTATTTCTGCTAGCAAAACTCCTGAAAATTTCTGTATATCATTAACAAAACCCCATGAGCTGTCCTGACAACCTATCTGCACTGCTCAGAGACCTTCATATCTCACTGCACAATTACCTCATGTTGTTTTCAATCTCCACTATCCTGAGTACCACACAGCTGATACATTACTCTGGGGTTACTGCTACCCATATGCTTCAGTTTCAAACCAGTCTCAAACTAAATTTCAAATTTGGTTTGAGACTGGTTTCAGTTTTGTTTCTATTTCTGAGCAATCAGGAATAAAAATCAAATTGAAACTATTTTAAAAACAAAGTTATGTTTAAATACTTAATATATTTTATAGAATGATAATATATAAAATCACCAGCTCAGTTGTTGTTGTTGTTTTGGTTTTTAGGAGCATTAGTAACTAAAGCCATATTGCTCCGGGGATATTCGGTGGTCATTCCATGACCTTTCCGCATCCTCCGTATTTGGTGGTCATGGGCTCGAACCCCGGTCTAATCAAGAAGCGTGTGCTATGCACTGCTGCTCTTGCCCACCTGGCTACAGAGGCGCCTACCAGCTCAGTGATGATTTATTTAATTATGTTGTCTTAAAGTCAGTGAAATTCTACAAGATCTAAGGATCTTCAGAAGGAGAAAAAAAAGAAAGTTGTAATCTTGAATATTGATAGCTGCCTTGGTTTTTTTTTTTTTTTTAGGATTTTATAGACTATAAATGTATATATCATAATTTTGAAAACCAAATTGAGAAAAAGTATTTTAACTAGCTTATATTGCTAAATGAGAAAAATATTGTAAATAATAATAATAAAAAAAGAAAATCAGTTGAATTTTATCTTGCTTACAAAAAACACATCAATCCTTTATTTATTTTTTATAAAAAAAATCTGAAAAAAGTAGAACAGATATTGCTACTTAACATTTTTGTTAATCCCCCCCCCATACAGACGTGTACTTATATAGTACATGTCTGTAACATATCATAACATTTTTTATCTCCTGACTGCTTTTCCTCTTTTCCTTCTATAAAATAACATAAATGGCCCTAACAAAATTCAAATTACATTATACAATTTGTCATAAAATGAGGGCCATTGGTGCAATATCAAGGCAGCTTTTTAGGAGCATATCAGAAGCAAATAAAAATAATGAATGAAACATTTGCATATAACTCATAATTTTATGAATGGCTGGAACAGGGGAGAGCCATATTTGAATTTTTTAGAAACTGAAATTGATTCTAGCTTAGTATTAAATGTCATATCTGCCTGTTAATGTAAGAAGTGCATTAACATCTCTTAATTTAAAATAAACAGTGCATATGACTGTTTGTGATACTAAGACACTCACAAAAGTGGAACCTTTACAAACCTTGATATGTTTATACGAACTAGTAATACATTAAACCATATTAAAAGCTATTAGGAAAATAATTACATAAACATGCCTAGTGCCAACCTATCAAAAATAATTAATATTAAGATGTAAAATTTTTTTAAGTTAGCAAATATTGTGATCAAAACTGTAGGAGTTACGCATAATGGTAGCCGGGAAGCAGGGAAGATGTATACAGTAAACCCCCGCTATTCGCGGTTTCGCGTATTCGCGATCGCCGATGTAATATAAAATGAAACCTAAAAAATGTGAATTTTAAAGCGCCGTGAATATTTCCCCCCATAAAAAAACATGGGCATGGCTAAAATTATCTTTCCCGGTAAAAACAGCGCTCAGTGGGTGGGGGGAGAGGAGTGACAAAATCGCGAGCGTGGATGTTTCTCGCTAATCCTTGTTCAGTATGTGTTATGCGCTTGTCATGGAAGGTTTCGTCGTTTGCTTTTAATTTATATGCTTATAAATTGAATAAATTTATCAATTTATAAATTGATTTCCTTACAAAAATGATAAATCTACTGTTTTGCAGTGTAAAACGGACTTTTTCGAGTGTGTTAACGGACGAAAGTGACTTTACTGTGGACAAGTTCTTTCTAATCACTACAAAAATATGGCTACGAATAACAAGAGAAATGTGAAAATATCAAAGAAGGTGATGACATTAGCGAATAAAATTGAGTTATTAGATAAAATTTCTAATGGCAAAAGTGTCTCCTCAGTGGCAAAACATTATAAAATCAATGAGTCAACGGTACGATCAATCAAGAAATCGGGAGGAAAAATCCGCCGTAGTGTCCGTGAAAACGCGCTAATTGCTTCAAAAATTTGCTCTGTAACTCGTGATGTTAAATTAGAAAAAATAGAAAAAGCTTTAAACATGTGGATAGAAGACCGAACTCAAAATAAAATTCCGTTAAGTTCACTCATCATTCGTGAAAACGCAAAACTCCTTTATCAACAACTTTAGCGAAACTGGCGATAGCACTGGCGGGATAAGTTTATTTGCTAGCAAAGGCATATTACATTTAATATTAAATTGTATCTTATTTTCATTTCGATGCCATATGCTTGCATTTCACTATGTACATAGTCATATTATGAAGGTACATATAATACATACATAGACAAAATTTTAGACTAGTTTTTCTTATATATTTCATACTTTGGAACGGAACCCCTTTATTACTATGGGAGCCATAACTCAGTATTCGCGTTTTCGGTATTCGCGGCATTTCTCAGGAACGTAACCCCCGCGAATAGCGGGGGTTTGCTGTATTGTGCTACCAAGCAATCTGTAAGCCACACCTACCTCTCAGCAAGCTTTCTACCATGCTACATAACTTATTTTGTATACTTCTTTGCTTATATTTTCATTTTGTGAGCTTTATTACTTTTAATATACTAAAGAAATAAAGAATGATGGCATATTTATACCTTGCCTACTGCCATTATTTCTATAACTCTTACACTTTTAATTAGGCTTTTATTAACTTAACTGTTTAAATCTTGATATTTATTTTTGACATATCGATGCTAGGGATGTTAATGTAATTATTTTTTCTAACAGTTCCTAATATTTTTTAATGTTTTATTTTACACTGACACATTGAGCCACCTCAAATTAAATCAATTAATATATTTCCAGCTTTAATCTTTAATCAATATGTATGTATTGTATAGCATAGGAGGTGGGAGAAGGATATTTTTTAGAAAGAGATGTGATATTTTATATTCCATGTATTTTTATATACCCTTTCTCCCATCACTAACCCTATTAACAGTGAGATATTTTTATGTTATATTTTGGTTTTCATATATTGATAATTAGAAACAATTTCGCTGCTACACCCAGTGTTTATTTTAATTTCTAGGTATGGACATGTTGAATGGTTAATAGGTGATGCTGTACTCGGGAATCAGAAACTAAACTTTCTCATAACTACTAAATTATTGTTGTTTCGGTATTTTACCAAAGTAAGTGCTGTTGATATTTCTATATTCCATGTTTTATCATCTCAGTAGATATTATTATGAATTTTTAACTCTGAAATAATGAAAAGCACAAAGGCTACCTTGTCCTTAGGGAGAGGGTATTAAAAAAAGAGGAGTAGAAATATATTTATTTTTTTATTTATTTATTTCTCTCTCTCTCAGGCTTTCAAAGTTTAAAAACATTGTAGATAGGTAAGAGCTATACTTTCAGTATTCACTAGTACCCCAGTAATCATTATTTCAACTTGGTAAAAAAGCTTTAATTGTCTTATCATTTTAAATTATATAGATAGGGTAGCTAACATCATACAGCTTCATTCTCATGGATTTGTGAGGGATTGTTATTAGAAACTATCTGCTGCCTAACGAGACACCAGTACATCTCAAAACACGTCGCTGCAGATGAATAAATGTCACACTACCCTTTTGGAGTTTACATTTGTTTAAAGGTAATACAATACCACAGAAACTTGTGGAAACATTTAAAGCAGCTATTTAAACAATATATGGATTGCCAAGAATAAGGGCGCCTCTGTGGGCAGGAGCACTAGGGCGTAGCACACGTTTCTTGATTAGACTGGGGTTCGAGCCCGTGCCCACCAAATACGGAGGATGCGGAAAGGTCAGGGAATGACCACCGAATATCCCTGGAGCAATATGGCCGTAGTTGCTAATGCTCCTAAAAACCAAATAACAACAACAGTCAAGAATAAGTGGAAAGAATTTTGCTTTTCCAAAGGTGAGAAAATGGTCTTAGACAATTTTTAAATTCTTTTAAGTAGAACTAACTAATGTTTAGCATTAGCATTAGTAGAGGCATTTGATGCAAGAAAGCAAGCTTATGCAGCATCAGCCAAAAAAAAAAAAAAAAAAAAAACCCACTTCCACTTCACCCCTCTGTTCGTTCAAAATACCTGTCCAGCTGAGCCTTAAACTTATTTAGGCTATCAACCTCCACTACAAGGGATGGACGTCTGTTCCACCAACCAACCACCCGCTGGCTAAAGGCAAATTTTCGCATGTCTATCCTACATCTGTCTTTCCTCAATTTGAATTTATGCCCTCTCAGGTGATTATTCTGAGCTAGAGGAAGAATCCCATCAGCATTGAGCATGCTCAAACCATTGAAGGCTTTATACACCTCTATCAGATCACCTCGCTGGTGCCTAGTCTCCAGACACTGTAATTTGCAAAACTTAAGCCTTTCTTCGTAAGAGCACCCCTTTGTTCCATTCACTAATCTTGTTGCCCTTCTCTGTACTCGTTCCAGCAGCTCTACATCCTTCTTGAAATGAGGCCTCCAGACCTGTATACAGTATTCTAGGTGTGGCCTGACCATTGCCTTATACAAGGGAATAATCACCTCCTTATCCCTGCTGGAAAAATTCCTGTATATCATTGACAATACTCCATGAGCTACTCTTGCAGCCCGTCTGCACTGCTCAGAGAACTTCATATCTGCCTGCACAACCACCCCCAAGTCCCTTTCATTCTCTACCACTGTCAGTGTAGTACCACAGAGTTGATACGTTGCTTTGGGTTTGCTGTTTCCCATGTGTAGTACTTTTCATTTGTCAATGTTAAACTTCATTTGCCACCTCTCAGCCCATCTGCTCAACCTTTCCAGATCCTGTCGCAGCAGCATAGTGTCAGTAGTGTCCTTGACAATCCTGCCAACCTTTGTATCGTCTGCAAACTTGGACATTAAGCTTGATATACCATCATCAGTATCATTTATAAATACAGAAAACAATAATGGACCCAACACTGAGCCCTGAGGGACTCCACTAATAACATTAGTCCACGATGAGCAGTGTCCATTGATTACCACTCTCTGTCTTCTCCCCCTCAACCACCCCTTTATCCATAGCAGCAATTTGCCTCCAATGTCACACTGCTCCAATTTGTGTAGCAGTCTTCCATGTGCAACAGTATCAAAAGCCTTTCTAAGATCCAAGTACAGTGGATTCCGGTTATTTGGGCCACCGGTTAATCGGGGCAGCCGTTTATTTGGGGCAAATCTTAAAAAACAGAAACCAATCGAGAAAATAGCCAGGGTTTACTTCGCTTAATTGGGACAAAATGCCGTTTAATCGGGGCAGGAGACCACAGCACTGGAGATTACCCTACGATTGTCTCCGACCGTACCACGTAGTTCGGTCGGATTTCTGGAGGTCACAACCATAAAACAATAAAAACAATTAGCAGTCACCTGTTTATTGGGCTTTTGTGTTAGTGAAATCTGTCATAAACTGATAGTAAACTCGATCTTATTGAATTTGCGATAATACCGACAGCTGGAATTCCGTGGGTTATTATGGTAAAATGTGTTTACACTTCCATGAAATCTTCAATCATATAAAAAAATAATTTTCATAATCTTCTCTTCATTCCTATTTTTAAAGCTTCGTAATTTGTTACTCCGTTCTCACTTGCGCGTATCGTGTTACTTGCAATTTGTGTGTGCGGTGTTCTTTGTTATTGATTGCTTATCTTTTTACCGTTTCAAATTTTAACCCCCACCCACAAATGACAGTGAACAGAAATGTCAACTAGTTTAGTTAGTATGTACATATTACAGTACGTATTAATTCTTCCGATTATATCGTATATTCTTCTGAATTTCACATATCATTTAATTTTTTAATTGGTAAGGTAATAAAGGGTAAATTTCTGCTTAATCTTTACTTTTATAGCATGTGGATAATATTCCTCCTATTTTTGCTAATTAGAATCGCTGTTTAATAGAATTAAAATTCAATTCACAAACGTGATCACAATGACTGGCGCTTATTATACATCGTATAGTGAACAGTACTTTACAATGGTGACTCCATCGTAACGTGATTTGATTGAGCAGTGAACCAATTGTAAGGGGGGGGGGAGTACATTGTATTTTTAACTATTTACGAGAAACTTCGGATAATTGGGGCAGCCGCTTAATCGGGCCAAAATGCACTAGTCCCAATGTGTCCCAATTAACCGGAATGGACTGTATATAATATCAAAGCTATTCCCTGCATCCAGTTCTTTTGTGACTGCATCATAATACCCAATCAAATTGGTCAGGCAAGACTTCCCCTTAACAAAACCATGCTGTGTCCGAGCTATAACTGAAGTCTTGTCTAAATGATCCTGCAGTGCTTCTTTAACCAGTGCCTCCATTAATTTTCCTGGAACAGAAGTTAAGCTCACAGGTCTATAATTACTTGTGTCAGCCTTTGATCCTCCTTTGTGAATTGGGGTCACATTTGCACATTTCCAGTCTATGGGTACCTCCCCTGAGTCCAAGGAAGCTCTCATACTTTACAAACAGGAATGCTAAATGGAAAGTGTTAAGGGAAATAATCATAAAAGCTACTAAGCTTTTACTAATTAAAGAATAATTTTCAAGGTAAATGGATGTCAGATAAGCTGATAAGACTAGTGGCAGAGGAGAGAAATGCATAGGATAATTACAAATTATCAGGGGATGCAAAAGTCTACAGTAAGTATAAACTAGACTGAAAGAATAGCTTGTACTTACTGTAAGCTTTTGCATCCCCTGATACTAAGAGGATCAGGCATACTAAGGCAGATTAAAAGTCTTGGGCTGAGAATGCAAAGAAAGGTAACAAGGATTTTTTTTCTTATTTTAATACCAGTAAAGAACACACTGGTTCACTGGATATGAATAGTACAACTATTGATGATCCTATTTTGCATCTACATTCACATGTGAAGAAGTTTGTAGAGATGGGGATATCAGAAGTATACCTAATTCTGACTGAAAGCTAAATGATGTTAGAATAACTGAGAGGAAAGTGGAAAAGTAATTGTTGAAGCTAAACGTAAATAGAGGCACCTTGAGCTAATGAAATCTATCCATTTATATTAAAAGAAGCAGCAAACTGTTAGCCATATTTATGAGAGCATCCTTGGATTCACTGAATCCCTGCAGACTAGAAATGTCCAAATGTCTCTCTTATTCACAAAGGTGGATCAAAGGGGGAAGAGAGTACCTGTAAGCTTGATGTTTTGTACCATGGAAGAGAATGGAATTGGTTTTTAAAGAACTAATGCAGGATCATATTGACAGGAATGCAGTTTTATGGAAATCATTTCATGGATTTGTTAAGAGGCAATCTTTTCTGGCCAGTCTGATTAGCTGCTATGAGGTAGTAATGAAATAATTAGATATAAAAAAAATAATTTACCAACCTCATTGAAATGACATACTTAGATTTCAATAAGGCTTTTGATACTGTCCCACATGAATGATTGCTGTACAAACTGGAGCAATGTAGCAATGGGGCTAAGTTACTGTTATGGATAAAGGAATAGTTAAGTAGTAGGAGACAGTAGTCATTGTTGTTTTTGTTTTAGGTGCATCAGCAACTTAGACCATATTGCACCATATGTACATTATGTCTTTAAATTACATGTGTTCTATGGTCAGTTTGTTGCATGAGAAACTCAAGTTTCTGGTAGAAAAAAAAAAAAACACAATCCATTCTTGAGACTGACTAATTCAGCCAGATTGCAAAAAACTCATGGAAATTCCTTGTATCATTGTTGGGATTCAAATTTGGGCCTTTTTCACCCAGGTAGGAGATGGTGGATTTAAAAAAACATTAGCCCACAAAGTGCAGTAGCTCTTCGTGCACTGATGTTATTATTGGAGTCCATCAGGCTTTGGTGCTGGCTCTTATTGTTTTGAACATTTTTTAATGATATTAACGTACGGAACCATATTTAACTCATAGTGCTAAGTAATTTGGCTATATCATTTAGGGTATAGGATGACTAAAGTTATTTAATTTGAAGAAAGTCTCATTTTGGTTTATTATATTTTTCTCCAGATAAAGATTTTACATAATGTTATTGGATATTTGATACATTCGGAGAATAGAAGAGCAGAATTCCACAAAGTAAGTATCTTTTTTATTTCTCAGTTTAAAATACTATCATTTTTGTATTGCCGAAACTGTAAAATCCCAGATATCATTTGAAATTCTTGAATTTTACAATAAAATTAGTTATTAGATAAACTGAAGTTTTAGACTTGTCATGCTCACAGTTTTCTAGGAATTATGCACAGGTTTCTCTGGAATTATGCACAGGTTTCTCTAGAATTATACATTTGGAATTGATATTCAATTATTAAATGAATTATATTAGCAACTTAAATGTCATAACCTGTATTTCAAATTATATACTGTGTTATGATTAATATGATTGTAATTTTTTATTTCCTAGATATTTGGTCAGCTGCTGTCAGTATGGTGTGATGGTAGTTCATTAAAGAGGAGAATTTATCCACAGCATGTGTATATATGTTCAGCTATAATGGTATCAATAGGGCACATGAAAAAACTTGGCATATCCCCTCGAGATAATGATAAAGGAGGTAAGTGTTAATTTATATGTATATTGATTGAAAACGTTTCCTTCTGTATAATCTCATGCCTCTCTTTTTTTAGTCACCTGATCAGTCAGGTCACACCATGGATCAAATATATCATTTGTATAGATGGAGAAAACTTTTTTAAAAATATTATTTTCAACTTTTTAATGAACTAATATAATTCTATAATATTTCTGTGAATTCATGAAATGAAATGGAGGTGACTTATAGCTCAAATTAATAACTTTAGTTGGTGTGACTAAAGAGAGACATAATTAGTTGCAAAAATTTTTCCATTATAATTTTCTTACTACCTTTTAAGAAAATTAAAGAACTATAAATCTTGTTTTAAGTTCATAGGCTTCTGATGGAATCTCCTCTACACTATAATACCTTTCATTTCTTAGATTCTCTGTAACAGTATAGTGGATTCACTTTGAAAGAGTGAAAAGAACTTGTCACTCTTTCAAAGAGTTTTGAGTTAAAACTTTTCTGAAAATGGAGGGATTCTTTAAGGATCTTCATTCAAGGCTATAATTAGTTGACCTCAGCAGGAAAAATAGGGTTTTCTTAAGAGTTACTCTGGATTTTTCAGCATTCACAGCATGCAGATTAATCTGTAAACATACCCTTATACAGTACATTCATAATACGCTATAATGACTAAAAAGTTGTTGCAGCAATCATTTCAAGATTGCAGTTGGGTTTGAACAGAATCAGTTTCGCGTTTTGATTTGTTGCTATGATTCCTAAGTTTATTTTATATTATTATAGGAAATATATGAAAGGTCGCGGGTACGATTCCCGCCTCGGGCTTGGATCAAAGTACTGCAAAAACCTTGGGAGGTGCATTATGGCCACAGAAGCCTATGCGCCAACAACTATAAAAAAAAAAAAAAAAAGGAAATATACGAATCCTCTGATATTAATTTAGCTGTGTTAAAGTAAAGGTGGAGTTCGTTAGGTCAGTACCAAATTACATTATAAATAAATAAATAAATAAAAACTGCTCACTTTTATATTGTTGTTTAATACAAGGTTTTGAAAGCATCATTTCAGTCAAGCAACTGATAACTGGTTGCAGATAAATAATTTAATTGCATCAAAACTGCTTAAATGTCTATAAATTAGAAAACTACAGAATATAAGGAAGCCTTTCTCATCTAAGTTTTCTCCTAACCATGGTCAAACATAGCATTGATAAGACCACACAAAAATTCTTGACTGCCCACTAATGAAGAAATATTATAAAATGAAATAATTATATTTATTATAAAACAACTATTTTTAATATTGTTCAATAAATAAAAATACAAAAAAAGAAAAGTAAAAATAAAAGCATTAAATTAAAAACTTTTAAATTTAATTTAATGAGTCCTTAAACATGATTTCATGTTTAAGGACTCATTAAATTGGTATCATCCAGGATGGACTTGAATTTGTTTTATTAATCATTCTTATGATTTTCTCTCTGGCTCAGACTTGTGTAGAAGACTGGTGGTCTCTTCTATGCTTATATTGGATATCTAGGTCATATTCCTGTTCTTGGATGGTTGTTAGTGGCTGACTTCATTGTATTGCTTTCCAGGGTCAGGAAGGAGGGGGTGGAACAATTTATGGAACTGGTTATCCAGCTGGTTGCTGTGTGCTAAAAAACAAGATATCATGGCTCTTCTTTCTTGAATATTGTCATGAGCAACTTGTTAGCAATTGAGTTCCATAAACTACAGAAGAATGTGAGCAATAGAGAGCCATATCTATCTTTTTAGCTCATAGCAACTGGTTGGATGACAAGTTTAGTAGGCTGTTCCCCCCCCCCCCAAATCAAAAGTTGACAAGCTTAGCCACTGGCAATCAATCAAAACAAAGGTAAGTGAACTGCACTTAGAACACAAGCACAAAGAGACCTCCTCCTCCATGGCGTTTAGGGCTGACCCTAAGTAAAAAGATATCAAAATCTGTATTAGCAAAATGCTGTCTAGAGATGAAGTTTTATCCAGGGAGCCTAAAGTTTGCAAAAGGTATCAATTTTTTACATGTATGGGCATCAGAGAGAGATTCTCTTGACCTCACGTGCTTAATAGAGACTCCAGGAACCAAACCAATGAACAGAATCAGCAATCTTTCTGGAGTGGAAACAGCAGCCCCCTTCCCTCAAGAGCGATCACACAATACACAAGCAAGGCTGACAAAAGAATTTGCCATCATTCTTCATAAGAATGACTGTAGAGACAAAATCAAGCCATCCTGGAGGATACCAATATCAAAACTTAAAGAAGAGATAAAGACGAAAATATGATAAATTCAACCTTTAATACTGTAATTTGTTTTTTACTTTGATTTGTAAACAAATACTTACATATAAATTTTTAACTTTTTCTTTAAAAATTGTTATTTTGTTTTTCTAGTTTTAGTTAAAAACTTTCTTCATGGAGTTGAGGTTCACATTGCTAATTCTCAGCCTTCCTTAAGATCATTAGGAATGGTTGTAGGAGAAAATTTGTCTACTCTTCTGCATCCTGAGAGTTCAGAACTGAAGTTTGAGGTAAGGAAAAAATTGAGACAGAGGGAAAACTTTTTTATTTATCACAAAACATGTGTTTCAAAATTTCAGTGACTTTTGAAAGAAGTGAACTGATTTTCTTATGTTAATCATAACTTTTCTTGCCAAGGTGCTTCCTTCATCATACAAATCATTTTCAAAATGTAGCACTCACCACGCATTGGACCATTTATCATGGCTCACATGTGCAAAATAAGTTGTTGGCTACTGCCCTAATACATATTGCTGACTGGGCTAGCCAGGTGGGTAAAGTGCCTGCCTGGCAACCCAAAGGTAATGGGTTCGAATCTCGCCTCAGGCTTGAATCAGAGTAAAATGCAAAAACTTTGGGAGGTGCATTATGGCCACAGAAACCGATGTGCCAACAACTAACAAAAAAATAATAATAAAAAAAATACATATCAAATGCAAAAATTATAATGTGAATTCTTTTTATTTATGTAAATAATTGATTTAATATGTAATTAAAGTATAGTTATATATACTTCTGTTTTTTTTTAATTTAGTTTCTTATTGTTTTTTTCAGTATTTTTAATATTATTTAATTTTTTTTATTTGTAAGAGTTTTGCTTCAAAGACTTGATTAAACTGTTTTAAATTTAAATGTTAACTTTGTGAACTGTGATCCTCTTGGTTAGTTTATTTCCATGTCAATTAATTAAACATCAATTTTTGGATCATCTAATTTTAAGTTTCAGTTCAAATAAAGTAACAGATATGTGGTATTTACCTCTCAGTTTTAAAATTGTTGTGAGGTGAACACAAGCTTCCAGGAAAATGGTTTCACTATAATTTTATGATTCTTTTCCTTAAAGTAGACATTCTCTCAAACTGTAAAAACTCATTTTTAGATTTAGTTTCTATAATTATTTTAGAGTAGCCTAACATAAAATCTGTAAAAGTTATTTTTAATTTTCTTTTGTAGTACGAGGAAACAGAGGAAATAACTCAGCTGATTTCATGTCTTAAAGTTCCAGATGAACCAGTTCTTATGGAGTAAGTTAAAAGTTTTGCCTTTGAAATAAGTTTTTTCGTATAGTTTCATAAGCCAAATGCTATTTTATTATTTCTGACTTTCCACATTAAAGCAATGTAAGAGGTCAGCAGTAAAACATGATTTTGTGTTCTGGAGTGAGTAATGGTTTTTCAAGGTGTTACTATTTTTTTTTTAATCATTAAAAAAGGTTAGTGGTTTTCTATTTTTTAACGAAAGTTAGAAAACAACAAATGAAAAAAATTAATTTATGTAGGTGAAATTTACAGATAAATAGTGATCAACAGCATAAATTAAATTACAACAGAGGATGATTTCAAAATTAATGGTTGAGCATGATTAAAAATGAGAGAATCGTTAAAGAAAATGAGTAACACCTTGAAAACCAGTCTGAAATACAAAAGCAAGACTCAGAGTAAAATATTAAATAATTAAAAAAAATTAGAGAAACAATTATTCTAAAATGCTTATTCATTGCATGTTATTAACATATTAATTAAATTTAGAATCTCAATAATAACTAATACATAATGTAAACTTAACCATATGTTACAAACTCTTCTTTGAGATCTTCATCTTTGATAAAGACTTGCTGCAGTTGTTACATGTTTATGTCTAAATTATCTGTTAGTTATTGTTTAAATTTCGAAATTTAATAAAAATATATATTAATTACATGCAGTGAAGTGCTTTTCTTATTCTCTGTAGTGAACCTGTGTGATTCAGTTGTACCCTTCAATTCTTACATCTAATGATTTGTCTTTTGGATGCAGTCCAGTTAAATCTGCATTTGACATGTAAGAATTCAATAATCAGCATAGAAAATGGCCTTAAGATGGGCATTGGCTGAATCAGACCACGCTATAGAAGCATATGTAATTAAAAGTTGCAGGCATACTCGTATATATAGTATTTTCAATTTGTGGCTTATTCCTGTATAAGCAATTCCTAAATTTCTAATTAAGAAGACAAAAAATTTAATAAATTGTGGATCTCAAGAACTATTTCTGATTTCTGGATCTCTATGATTTGGACAAGTAGAATGGCATAACAAGCTAATTGAGGCACTAGAGAGAGAGTGGTTTTGCTCTGTGTAATACCCAGTGAGCCAGCTTATCAGGAATAATTTTCAGTGTCACATCTAGTTTGAAAGATTATTAAGATTGTGATTTAGACATTCTTGGTTTATCATGGCCTATTGAGCATTTGAAGTAAGTGAGCAAAGGTTTCTTGTCAGCATATGCAGCAAAGCTTGAACAAATCTACAAAAATAGTTGAATTATAGCAAGATTATTAAGAGGAAAGAATGTCTCCAGTTAGTCCTGTGTAATAAAAACCAACTTTCTTCCCATAAGTTCCAGAGTACCTGAAAGGTTAACCTCTTCCATTAGAAAGACATTCTGGTTTACCTGCCCACTCTGTTTGTCTGTATAATTGTTCATTATACTCATCATTTTGCACAAAATGGCAATAAACTTCTCCATTGGAGCAGTGTTTTTTTATTTAGAGTAGTGCAATATGAAGGCAACTTTTGGCAAAGTACCTCTGCAATATCAGATTAATGCATTAAGTAACAAACCTAATTTTCTTGTTACCATGTACAGAATGAGTACAGTAGTATTGTAAATTTTTAATATATTACTGAGTAATTATTTTAATCAATCAATTACATTAATATACATATTGATTGGAAATCACCATGAAAGCAACGGTAATGCAATGTCAAAATTTAGCAGCACCCTTTGAGATGCGAATGATACCTCAAGGTATCACAATATCCACTTTGAGCAGCTTTTGAGCTTTTTTTTTTTTTTTTTATTATTATTATTATTATTATAGTTAATCAGAGCTGATATTCCTTACAGAATAAAATAATTTATTTATTTTTATTAATTGGAATTCAGATTGTTTCAAGGTAAAAAGTCTAGATGCAAGTGAACCTTTCTCCTTTAATTTCAGCAAAGAAGTGCCTCCTGGATTAGCTGCTACTGAAAATATAACCTCTCATGAAGAGAAAATTACAGAAGAATTATCTGACATTCATATTATAAATGCTTCTTCCTCCACCACAAATGATGTTAGTGCATCTAATAGCAATCCTGCCATTGAAGAACTTGACAGGTGTAGTATTTAATTTTATCAGGCTTGTGAAACTTTACTCAGTTTCTGCTACTCTTTTTACATATTTACTAACTGCTTAGTTAAATATGCAATCAGTATTTCTCCAGTACTAGTATAAGTTAATAATTTTCACATTTCATGCCAGCAAAGAAACACATTTACCATATTTGAAAATGTATGTTTCTTTAATTATTTCAGGTTTTGGAATAGCTTAAGTTTCCATTAGAAATGCACTTATCTAGTTGGAGTGCTTTTTTTTTTTTTTTTTTTCATTTAAACATATTTTGTTGAATTTATCCATTATGATTATCAAATACACTGCATTTCATAATCTCAAGTGAGATTTGCCTTTTCCCCCATGAAAGCCAAGTTTGTCATACCACAAAACAAGCATATCCACCATTGAATGGTCTTAGTTGTCTTATTTACACAGTAAATAACAAAGTGCAATTCATTCATTTTGCAAATACAGCTTTCAGAAATGCTTTTAATATAGAACAAGTATTTAGAGTGCTTTTAATATAGAATTCTTTTAATAAAGAAATTTTTTGGGCTAAGAGACATGCACTTGAGAACTCCACATTTGGCTGATGATTTTCCAACTGGGGTAACAGATACAGCTGTAGCATGTCCAGATAGGTCGGCGCTGTCACTGTTTTTTCCACAAAGAAAAAGGGCCCCAAAACTTCCGAACATGAAAAAGCACACCAGACATTGATCTTTGGACTATCTCTTTCGAATTCTCAAATGACATGAGAGTTTTCTGATTTGAGTATTCTGCAGTTATGATGATTTACCCTCCCTGATACGTAAAATGTTGCTTCATCACTGAATCTCCATCTCCGAAGGTAATTTTCATCAGCTTTGACATTTGACAAAATGTCTTGGGTAAATTGGAAACGACAGGGTTTATCATTCGGCTTTAAAGCCTGCACAATCTGCAGTTTGTAGGCATGGAGGTGAAGGCATTTTTGAATGACCTTCCAACAGTCGTTTGTAGTATACCTAACTGCAATTAGATGAGCTTCTTTGCAGTTAGGTGTACTACAGTCGTTTGTAGTATACCTAACTGCAAAGAAGCTCATCTAATTGATTTTTGTAGGCTTTGAGAAAACACTTCGTGGATTCAATCAACATCTTCCTGCAAAGTGCTCAGTCTTCCCATTCGTTTTCAGTGCACAACACTACCAGTCTCTTGAAATTGCTTTAACCAACATCGGATAGCATTATCCATAGGTGGATCTTTTCCATACTGAGTTCTGTAACTATGGTGCATTGTGATAACAGACTTTGTTTCGAAAAATCAAAGTACGCACATTACCTTCTCTCGAAGAGTTGCCATTTTGAAGTAATGCTGTCAATATCTCCCAGACATCAATGCGGCGAGTGCAGCATTGCCAAATAAAACTTTTTTGAGTTACACTTTCATATTCCGTAAGCAGTTTTATTTTGTTGTTTCCGGTTGGAAAATTATAGGCCGCGGAAACCCCAACAGTAATTTGGAATCACCCTGTATCTCATTCCCATCTTCCACTGCTATTGGTTGGAATGACTTTATGTTACCAATGCAAATTCTTGTTTTATCACAATTCAGACTTTAGCACCAACCTGATTTACGAACTTGTCATAATTCAGAAGGATGCTGTACAAGTAGGTACCAGTCACATGATCCTCGCACCTCTTCCTTTATTTGTCGTAGCACTGCCTTACAGTTTTAACAGTTGACAAAGACATCCTAAGTGGCCGACCGGGCTAGCCGAGTGGGTAAAGTACCTGCCCGGCAACCCAAAGGTCGCGGGTTCGATTCCCGCCTCGGGCTTGGATCAAAGTACTGCAAAAACCTTGGGAGGTGCAATATGGCCACAGAAGCCGATGCGCCAACAAACTACCAAATCAAAAAAAAAAAAAAAAAAAAACATCCTAAGATGTCAAATATTACTGTGTTTTATTCCTGGTTTTTGTGTAAATTTTGTGTAAATGTACATTATTTTTATCTTAACTCTATACCATTAGTTGGAGTGATTAATGCTTTTAATTGGTACAGGAAGAATTAATGATGATGCTTTTAATATATACAGGAAGATGTTAAGGCCTTTTTGTTTGCTTCTATCTGATTGGATCTCATGTAATTTTGAAGAGAATCATATTGTAAAATTCCATTTTGATCATTGAAAAGTATACTTCGGGGCAGTTTCAGCTATTCCATAGGAGGTTAGGCAAGTGAAGGCAGCTTACAAGAAATCTTTGGGGAAAGATGCAGAGAAAAAAAGCAAAGATTTCTTTACACTTTATGTAAACACTAAAAGGAAGGGGATGAATCGAATTGGTCCACTCAATATCAACAGTTTGACTGTTGATGCTCTTGCTGAGATTGCTGACAAACTGCATGAGTATTTTACATCTACATTACACAAGGAATTCTTTATGGAAGGGAATGCCAGAAGGTTATCAACCTGTAAGAGAGAGCTAAATGATTTTGTGATAACTGAGAGGAAAGCGGAATGGAAATTGTTTCAGTTAAAGTACCAGGATCATGTGACTGGTATCTCCTTATACAACATCCTTCTGATTATGAGATAGATGGGATCCATCCAATTATATTAAGGGAAACAGCAAAGGAAGTAAGCAAACCCTTAGTTGTAATTATAAGAGCATCCTTGGATTCAGCGCATGTCCCCATAGACTGGAGACATGCAAATGTATTCCGATTCACAAAGGGTGACATGAATAATTACAGAACTATTAGTTTAACTTCTGTTCCAGAGAAAATAATGGAGTCACTGGTAAAAGAAGTACTTACTGCAGCATCATCTAGACAAGGCCACAATTATACTTCACACACACAGCATAGGTTTCTTAAGGGAAGTCTTCCAATTTGATTGGATACTACGATGTGGTCACAAATGAACTAGATGCAAAAAAAAATAATTTTGATATCATATATCAAAATAATTTTTTTCATTATCATACAATTGGTACGTAGAGTAACGTACCAATTTTGTTTGCTTTAAGTGTGCAATAAGTTTGCTTTATAGTATAATTTTCCACTGCTAATTAGCATTAGCATATGATGCAAGAAAGCAAGCTTATACAGCATTAGCAAAAAAAAAAAAAAAAAAAAAAACCCTACCCATTTCACCCATCCATTTGCTCCAACTGTTTGTTTAGTTCCGCTTTGAATTTATTTAAGCTGTCAACTTCTATAACAACAGATGGAAGTTTGATCCAGCAATCAACCAACCCCTGGCTAAAGGCAAACTTCTGCACATCTATTTTACAACTGTCTTTACTCAATTTGAATTTATGGCCCCTCAGTTGATTAATCTGGGTAAAAGGAAGAATCCCATCAGCATTGAGCATGCTCAAAACATACACTTCAGTTAGATCACCTTGCAGGTGCTTAGTCTCCAGACACTGCAATTTGCAAAACTTAAGCCTTTCATCATAAGAGCAACCCTTCGTTCCATTCATTAATCTTGTTGCCTTTCTCTGTACTTGTTCCAGCAGCTCTACATCCTTCCTGAAATGAGGCTTCAAGACCTGTATTAGACAAAGGTATGGCCTGACCATTGCCTTGTACAAGGGGATAATCACCTCCTTTTCGCTGCTAGAAAAATTCCTGTATATCTTTGACAAGACATCATTATCTATTTTTGCAGTTGCAGACCATCTGCACTGCTGAGAAAACTTCATATCTGACTGCACAATTACGCCCAGGTCCTTTTCATTCTCTACCACCCTCAGTGTGGTATCACACAGTTGATATGTTACTGCTAACCATATGCAGTACTTTACATTTGTCAATGTTAAACTTCAGTTGCCACCTCTCAGCCCATCTTCCAACTTTTTTAGATCCTGTTCCAGTAGCATACTGTCATTAGTATCATTAACAACCCTGCCAACTGTTGTATCAGCTTCAAACTTAGACATCAAGCCTGATATACCATTATCAGTATCATTAATAAATACAGAAAACAAACAATGGACCCAACACTAAACCCTGGGGACTCCACTAATAACATTAGTCCACGAAGAGCAGTGTCCATTGATTACCACTCTCTGTCTTCTCCCACTCAACCATCCCTTTATCCATAGCAGCAGTTTGCCTCCAATGCCCCACTGCTCCAATTTGTGCAGCAGTCTTCCATGTGCAACAGTATCAAAAACTTTCCTAAGATCCAAGTATATGATATCAAAATTATTCTTTGCATCCAGTTTCTTTGTGGCCACATCATAGTATCCAATCAAATTCGTCAGATAAGACTTCTCTTTAACAAACCCATGCTGTGCATGAACTATAACTGCCTGAACTTTCTCCGGTCTGTAATTACTTGTGTCACCCTTTGATCCTCCTTTATGAATCAAAGTCACATATGCACATCTCCAGTCCATGGGTACCTCCCCTGAGTCCAAGGAAGCTCTCATAATTATGGCTAAGGGTCTCTTACTTCCTTTGCTGTCTCCTTTAATAGACCTGTATAGATCCCACACCCCAGGTGCCTTCCTTATATTTAACTTTAGCAATTTCTCCTCAACTTTGCTCTCAGTTATTAAAAAATCACTTAGCTCCCTGTTAGGGTGCGATAAGTTTCTGGCATTCCACTCCCTGAATAACTCCTCGTGTGTGAATGTCGATGCAAAATATTCATTCAGTTTGTTAGCTACCTGAGCAGGATCATCAACAGTTGAATCATCAATATCAGTTGGACCAATCTAATTCATACCCTTCCTTCTAGAGTTTACATAAGTAAAGAACTCTTTGCTGTTTTTCTTTTGTATCCTTTGCCAAAGATTTCTCGTAATCTGCCTTCGCCTGCCTAACCTCCTTTGTAACTTGGTTACAGACCAGCTTATATCTACCTTAGGCTTCATTGTCATCTCTAAATTTATATGTATTCCATGCATTTTTCTTCTCTGCCACATGTCTGATTAGTTCATCTGACATCCATTTAGTCCTAAACCTTGAACAATATTTGTTAGTTGGTATGTAAAGCCTAGTAGCTTCCAAAGTTAGTTTTTTGAATGCTTCCCATTTAGAATTTGCATTTGGTAACATCATCAGTTGGTCCCACTGTATAAAATTTACAAACTGTCTCAGACCACCGTAGGCACCTTTACAAATGCAAAAACCCTTCCCTTTATCCCTGATGGTAGTTACCACTTTTAGTAAATCCCACATCAGCACAGTGTGATCACTTCCACCTAGTGGTTTCTTTATCAGCAGATTCTTAATGCTTGAAGAATCACTTCTTATAATCAGACCAAGAGTATTACTCCCTCTAGTTTCTGGCGCATTATAGCCTTAGTTGCTAATGCGCCAATAAAATCCAAACCAAACCAAATCAAACCCTCTAGTTTTCTCCCGAACATGCTGCTGTAGGAAACAATCATCCAATAAAGCCACAAAAGTCTTGCTAGTGTGTGAGTGACCAACCACAAGTTCTAGTCAATATCTGGGAAATCAAATAGTAGTAGTAGTAGTAATAGAAGCATATAATGCAAGAAAGCAAGCATATGATCTTATGTAGTATCAGCCTAAAAAGAGTCGGCGCCTCCGTAGCCAGGTGGGAAGGAGCAGCAGTGCGTAGCACACACTTCTTGATTAGACCGGGGTTCGAGCCCGTCACCACCAAATACGGAGGATGCGCAAAGGTCAGGAAATAACCACCGCATATCCCGGAGTAATATGACCTTAGTTGCTAATGCTCCTAAAAACTGAAACAAAAAAACAAAGCCTGAAAAGCAATCTTCACCATTCCCTCTAAAAGTTTGTCCAGTTCCTCCTTGAATTTATTTAAGGAGGAACTGGACTTTATTTATTTATAACAAAATTCTCTATTATATGACAAACTGATTTACTGGCCCACTCTGTCTCTCTGTACAGTTGTTCATTATACTCATCACAGTCATTAGGTCTATATCACACTCCTACTCTCAATTTTGCTTTCCTGGTGCTTATGTCACACCAAACTGACACCAACACTGCACTGTCCACCCATGTTAACCAACTGGCTGCTATTATAACTTCTTTAATGCTATTATAATGAAAAATTTCATTATGTACCTTTGTTATTTGAATTATTCTCCTAATTAAAATGAACATAATTTTTTAATAGCAAATTGTAGACAAGTATTTTAATTCAAAATTAATGATACAAAGAAAAAATTACAAACATGAAAACTCACGTTGGGTCTATGATCTTAAGCGTTAATTTAATTGTTATCACTGCAGCAATATCTCTATTTTCATCAATTTTCAGTCAGTTTAATCATATCTTTACTACATTAAAATGCAGTACCATTTTCACTTGCACAAGTTGTGGTATTATGCATCTGTTTTTGGCTAACTCTTCTGTAATTGTGTTCCACATATTTGGGATGTATCCACATAATAGTGTAATTTTTAGCCACTTTATTTTTGCATTAGGTCAAGGATGATTACCATAAATCAGCCAAAAAAAAATTAATCCACTGCATTCACTTATCCCTTCTAATAATTTTTCCAATCCTTCTTTAAAGTCCTCAGTAGCAGTATAGTGGTTTTGTTTCTTGTTTGGAGGGTTCTGAATTTGAGCCTTGTCCTAGACTGGAGGAATTTTTAAAAGTGTTTAGTTGGGGTGTAGTTAGTCAATCTCAAGTGGAAAGAGTGAGATTCCATAAGTTATTCTGGATTTTTCTGTACAGGTTTATTTGTGTATACAGAATACACAAATACATAAGTGTACATTGTGTATTCTGTACAAGTTGTATTATTGTTAGCTGCATCAGTGAATAAGATCATATGATCTGTGTGTATTTTGTCTGTATGAGTGTGTATTTAAGAGCCAGCTTGGATGTTGTGCTGGCTGAAAAACTCAGAATAACTCACAGGGAAACCATACTTTCTCTGTCTGAGATCGGCTAATTACAGCCTCAACTGAAGAGGGCTTTAGAAATTCCTTCAGTCAAAGATGAGAATTGAACTCAGTCCTTGGCGAGGCCTGAGAATTTACCTCTCCTTCTTGTCACAGGCATATAGTTATTCTGTGCAAGTGTGTGAACACACACTTATACAGAATACATAATGGCACAAATATGGCCTAAGTTGCTGATGTGCCTAAGAACTAATAGCAACAATAACCTTCTTTAAATTTATTCAAACTGCCTATCTTTCACAATACCAGATTCAGTAAATCAAAAGCTAATGGCATCTCTGCTCCTTCATCCGAGAAGGAACAGGGATGCTATCATTATTTAGTTTACTGAACCTGAACCCTTTTAAAGCCTTAATCACTTCAATTAGCTCACCACATAGGTGCTGAGTTTCCTAGATAGATTCCTAGTGTGAATTATATTGAATTTCTTAACCTTAACATGAAATATTTATTATTTATAGTATTATATTCATTCCTATTTCTTCACCTTTCATTTGTTATTTCAATGTAAGAAATACTGTTTTTGTTTTACAGTGATGATGAGTTAGTACCATATGACATGTCTAATGATACACCTGTTTCAAAGCACAAACCACCTGCTTATATTCAAGACTGCCTTCAGGGATTAATACAACAAGAAGATCGTGAACGGACAGAAATTTGTTTACAAACTGTTGAGAAGCTAGTACGTTCCCATCCAGATGTCTTGGAAGAGGTAAAAGTGTATTGTAATTTGTCAGTGGGCATTATTTACCTGTATACTCACGGTGAGATGTGAAAGATTGTAATTTTAAATTCATAAAAGAAATGCTCTTTTATAATGTTTCTCATTCTTGGGAGTATTTATATTAATTTGAATTGTGGATATTCATGAATAATTACTAAGTTCTTTTTTAACTCTAGGTTGCTTTAGAACTTACCCAACTTCTCATACATATGGAAGATACATTTTCTCTTGAGAACTTCATTAGCCTAAGGCATCGTTCACTTATTGCCTTGACTGTTCATTGTCCAAAAGAGGTTTGTATTATTTAATTCTGATCCTCCAATAATTCAGTTAGTTTCTTAGGAAAAGATACATTTTATTATTAATGTGTAAAAATTTGTTTGCATTTTTGTAAAATTTGATCTTAAATTATGGATGGAAATAAATAGACTCCTATTTTTATGTATTATTTTATTAGGTTGCTGAATTCTTAGCAACAGAGTTTTATCAAAAGAATTACAGCATCAGGCAGAGGCTGGATATCCTTGAGGTAAAACATAAAAACTGTCAGATGTATTGAAAGTATGATTGGCTATTTATAATTAATTCTGTATAGTAATCTACGTTCGAAATTAGTACAGATTTATTTTTACTAAAAAGCCCAGACACAAAAGGTATTAGAAACTATAGTACTTAGTATGATGCATGGGTTGAAGGGTGAGAAGACAGAAGATATTTGTTGACATTACATTTAAATTTCTGTAGATTGTAAGGAAAGTCATTACAAAGAACAGAAGTTGAAGGGATAAATTATGAAGAAGGAAAGCTAGTTCTGTGGGGTTGCAGTTGAACAGTAAATGAATCTTGACTGGTTGAGACACATGTTTGGAATGGTTTGTGAGTGAGAGAGAGAGAGAGAGAGAGAGAGAGAGAGAGAGAGAGAGAGAGAGAGAGAGAGAGGTGGAATTAATGATGCCAATTCTGAAGATGATTGCCCTGAAGATGAAGAAGATAAGTGTCTATAGAAAAGTCATGCAACAGAAACATCCATGAGATAGTGTAGACAGACCCCCATAAGAGATAGGTCTTTAACTAACCTGATATTTCTGGCGTTAATTGAGATTTTTTGGGCAATCTTTCCCCTGCTCCCTAAGGTGTGGGAACAGTATTTGACGGTAGGATGAATTTGAGATTTGTACAGGGTCAGTAACTGTTTAAAAGAAAAGTAACAAGAGCAAAAAAGAAATCAGTTTTTTTTTTATACAGAGGAAGATGTGACTTGTCTAGAAATTGGAGTGTTTTCAAAGATAAGCATTGGAGCAGTAGACTCGTTTTTGCAAGAAATTAAATTTACAGGACTTGAAATGAGACAGGATCAACATTTAAGGAATTGGTGGTGAATATTCAAGAAGTTGAGGCTGTTTGTTCAGGACAAAATTTCTGAAACTGGTAGGTGATAAATAGTGTGCTATCATCACCAAAATTATGAATAGGATTTCCAGTCAGTGGAAGGTCATCATTATGCAAGAGGAAAAGAGTGGGAGAATGAACTGAACTTTGAGAAACACCATCATTAGTGAAGAAGTTAGATGACAAAAGCTCTATCTACCATCATCTACAGTCATTCAAAGAGAAAATTGGATATCCAATTGCAAATAGCAGCCAGTAGGCCATAAGATGGGAGCTTGTTTAGAAAACCTTTATGCCAAATCATTAGCATTAGCATTAGTAGAGGCATTTGATGCAAGAAAGCAAGCTTATGCAGCATCAGCCAAAAAAAAAAAAAAAAAAACCCACTTCCACTTCACCCCTCTGTTCGTTCAAAATACCTGTCCAGCTGAGCCTTAAACTTATTTAGGCTACAACCTCCACCACAAGGGATGGAAGTCTGTTCCACCAACCAACCACCTGCTGGCTAAAGGCAAATTTCCGCACGTCTATCCTACATCTGTCTTTCCTCAATTTGAATTTATACCCTCTCAGGTGATTTTTCTGAGCTAGAGGAAGAATCCCATCAGCATTGAGCATGCTTAAACCATTCAAGGCTTTATACACCTCTATCAGATCACCTCGCTGGTGCCTAGTCTCCAGACACTGTAATTTGCAAAACTTAAGCCTTTCTTCGTAAGAGCACCCCTTTGTTCCATTCACTAATCTTGTTGCCCTTCTCTGTACTCGTTCCAGCAGCTCTACATCCTTCTTGAAATGAGGCCTCCAGACCTGTATACAGTACTCTAGGTGTGGCCTGACCATCGCCTTATACAATGGAATAATCACCTCCTTATCCCTGCTGGAAAAATTCCTGTATATCATTGACAATACTCCATGAGCTACTCTTGCAGCCCGTCTGCACTGCTCAGAGAACTTTATATCTGCCTGCACAACCACCTCCAAGTCCCTTTCATTCTCTACCACTGTCAGTGTTGTACCACAGAGTTGATACGTTGCTCTGGGGTTGCTGTTTCCCATGTGTAGTACTTTACATTTGTCAATGTTAAACTTCATTTGCCACCTCTCAGCCCATCTGCTCAACCTTTCCAGATCCTGTTGCAGCAGCATAGTGTCAGTAGTGTCCTTGACAACCCTGCCAACCTTTGTATCGTCTGCAAACTTGGACATTAAGCCCGATATACCATCATCAATATCATTTATAAATACAGAAAACAATAATGAACCCAACACTGAGCCCTGAGGGACTCCACTAATAACATCAGTCCACGATGAGCAGTGTCCATTGATTACCACTCTCTGTCTTCTCCCCCTCAACCACCCCTTTATCCATAGCAGCAATTTGCCTCCAATGTCACACTGCTCCAATTTGTGTAGCAGTCTTCCATGTGCAACAGTATCAAAAGCCTTTCTAAGATCCAAGTATATAATATCAAAGTTATTCCCTGCATCCAGTTCTTTTGTGACTGCATCGTAGTATCCAATCAAGTTGATCAGGCAAGACTTCCCCTTAACAAAACCATGCTGTGTCTGAGCTATAACTGAAGTCTTGTCTAAATGATCCTGCAGTGCTTCTTTAACCAGTGCCTCCATTAATTTTCCTGGAACAGAAGTTAAGCTCACAGGTCTATAATTACTTGTGTCAGCCTTTGATCCTCCTTTGTGAATTGGGGTCACATTTGCACATTTCCAGTCTATTGGTACCTCCCCTGAGTCCAAGAAAGCTCTCATAATTATGGCTAAGAGTTTGCTTACTTCCTTTGCTGCCTCCTTTAATATAACTGGATAGATCCCATCCACCCCGGGTGCCTTTCTTGTGTTTATCTTCAACAGTTTCTCCTCCACTTTACTCCCAGTTATTTCAAGATTCTGTAGCTTACTGCTAGAGTTGAATACACCTCTGGCATTCCCCTCGCTGAATAACTCCTCATGTGTGAATGTCGATGCAAAATATTCATTTAGTTTGTTAGCTACCTGAGCAGGATCATCAACAGTTGACCCATCAATATCAAGTGGACCAATCTGATTCATCCCCTTCCTTCTAGAGTTTACATAAGTAAAGAACTCTTTGCTGTTTTTCTTTGCATCCCTTGCCAAGGATTTCTCGTAATCTGCCTTCGCCCGCCTAACCTCCTTTGTAACTTGGTTGCATATCAACTTGTATCTATCATAGGCTTCTGTGTCATGTGTTAATTTGTATGTATCCCATGCATTTTTCTTCTCTGCCATATGCCTCATTAGTTCATCTGACATCCATTTTGGCCTAAACCTTGAACAATATTTCTTAGTTGGTATGTAAAGCCTAGTAGCTTCCAAGATAAGTTCTTTGAATGCTTCCCATGTTGAATTTGCTGTTGGTAACATCATCAGTTGGACCCACTGTATAGAATTTAAATACTGTCTCAGTCCATCGTAGTCGCCTTTACGGAAGCAATAACCCTTCCCTTTACCCCTAATGGTAGTTACCTCTTTGAGTAAATCCCACTTCAGCACACTGTGATCACTGCCACCTAGTGGTTCATTTATCTGCAGATTCTTAATGCATGAAGAATCACTGCTGATAATCAAATCAAGAGTATTACTCCCTCTAGTTGCCTCCCGAACATGCTGATGTAGAAAACAATCATCCAATAAATCCACAAAAGCCCTGCTAGTGTGTGAGTAACCAGCCCCCAAATTCCAGTCAATATCTGGGAAATTAAAATCTCCCATTATAAGACACCCTGATTTACTGGCCCACTCCATTTCCCTGTACAGTTCCTTATTATACTCATCAGAGTCATTAGGCCTATAGCACACTCCTACTCTCAATTTTGATCTCCCAATGTTTATGTCACACCAAACTGACTCCACACTGCACTGTCCAGCGATGTCGACTGGCTTCACTTCCTTGGTTTTTATGTGTTTCTTAACTAATAGCATAACACCTCCCCCCTTCCTATCCTGTCTATCCTTTCTGTAGACGTTGTACTCCCCAAATTGCAGTTCCGCATCCCTTATATCTGTGTGACACCACGTCTCTGATATCCCAACAATATCTGCCTTCGATGTTTTGAGCAATACCTCAAATTCAACAAATTTATTTACTAAACTCCTAGCATTGGTGTACACGCAAGTATACCTGCACCTGTTTCTATTCTTAGCTACCCTAACACAACCCATGTGTTTACTTGTACCGCAATGGCTCCCAGCAGTCTCTGAAATACCATGCATCTTGTTTTTCAGGCTTCTGCTCATTCTAATAGAAGCAGTGCAAGAATCTCTTTCACCTCTGCCAGTGGCTACTGTCAATCTATTGGTCTTTGTCTCCCCCCAAGCTAGCAGTTTTCCGACCCACCTAACACTGCCTCGATAGCATCAGCAAATATTCTTGCACCCTTTCTATTTAAGTGTATCCCATCCCTGTAGAAGCAATCTCTCCTGTTAACAAGTACAGTCCAGGCTGAAAAAAATTCTACCCCTTGAGCCTTGCACAATCTTTCCAGGGCCGAATTGATCGACAAGGCTCTCATCATATACTCCCTCCTATCGTGTCTGGGCAGAATTGCAGACACTTTCAAATTCAACCCTAATTCTCGGCTTTTGTTCAACAGTGACCTGTACTTGTTAAGTAATTCTGCCGGTCTCCTACTCTTAATATTATTAGTGCCAACGTGTACAACTATATCACCTTTTGTGCCCTTAAAAGATGATATTTGCTCTACAACGTCATCAACCTTTGCCCCTGGCAGACATACCCTGGTCCTGTTCCACCTATCTTTTTTACAAAGCATGTTCCCCGTTTCCCTGACAATAGAGTCACCAACAACTACTAGTTCCTTCGGGACCAGCGCATTCTGCCTTGGGGGTTGTCTCTGTGTCACGCGATGCCCAAGTGCAAGCTCTGGCGTTGATGTGGGCAGCTGAGAGCTTGATGGGCCCCTCAATTTAGTTTCTTCGAGGGCATCCACCCTCTCCTTCAAGCTCTCATATAGGCCCACAAGAACGCCGAGTTGTTGCCTGATATCGATACACTCCTTGCATCGCGCACACACAAAGACATCCCCCTTGGCAGTATCATGTCCCGTACCCGATTGCTCTGCAAACATCAAGCAAACAGTGCATTTTATAAGGCTGTGAGTCAGAGGACAACTGCCCCCCTCAGTTCTGCTCTGAGCCACAGCACTTCCAAGTCAAAAGGCCATTATCAAGTCAAAAGGCCTGTTAATGAAAAAAATCTGAATTATTTCATCAATTAAGATTTTTCCATTGAATTTGTCCAAAGATGAGTAATGTAAGCCAATAATATATCACCAGTGGCTCAAACACTGGCAGCATCCACATTGGTGATATTTGATCAGATGAAAGGTTTCAAGATAGTTTAAGAGTTGGCAATTGATGGATTTCACCATTACTTTGGAAAGAAACATAAGTACACCATTTCTAAAGCAGAGGAAAGGATAGACATAAATATAGTGGGGCAATAATTGAATGAGAGAGATTTGTCACCCTTTATAGGAACTCATTGCATATGGAAACTTTCTAGCTAGAAGGAAAACACCAGTGCTATAAGAAAGTATAAGAAGAAAACACTAAATAGAGCAAACTCTAGAGCACAGGTTTTGAGAACAAGAGATGAAAAAATGCCATCAGGACCGGGAACTTTCTTGGCATCAAGGTTGTTCAGAATTCTTTTAATAATCTTCTGTCAGAAAACCACAGGAAGCATTAAGTGGAGTATTAAGTAGGATGCTAATAAGTCATCTTTATCTTTAGCTGAGATTGCAGTAGAACCATTAAGTTGTAAAAAAGGTGGAAGCATAGATGGACAAATTTTGTGGCGAATAACAGGGTTTGACTTCCATTTGGACAAGAAACAAGTTTTTTGTGCATTGCCCATTCAAAATCAAGTTTGTTTGATTAATAATGATTTACCACTGTTGTGAGTTTTAGTGTAGGTTGAAAACAAAACTGGAGATTTGGATACAAGCCAATTAAGATATACTGCATTCTTATCTTGAACAGCCTTAGCACATTTATTGCAAAACCAAGCTTTAGATATAAGATAGAATGAGAAGTGAAGAATTTCATCTCTACAAGAATAATTTTACAAGATCAGGAAATTTAAAACAGTAATGCAACCAAGAAAAAGAGGAATAGAGGACATGCAGATCATTCCAATATGCATTCTTTTAATGCTGAACACCATGAGGCTGAGAATGGTCATGAGAGTGGGCTCCAGGAAAAGATTTACAGTATTGGGTATAGTTAGGATTGTAGTAGTCTGGTAGATAAATGAAGAAGTTTGAATAAGGTCATTAATAATCACTAAAGCCTCAGTATTTCAACCAGGTGCACCTTAGTAACTACAGAATTGAAGTTAGAATTATAACATTAAAATCACAAAGAAAAACTACCTCACTATTAAGAAAATTAGATTTTTTCGAGAAAATCAAGGTTAAAAGAAAGGAAGTCAAAAAAGTTCTGAGTGATTTGTAGATTTGGGTGGACTATACTTTGCTATGCACTGGAAGGAATGAAATCATTTATTCTATGCCAAGTAAGTTTCATTAAACGTTGCACGTTCTAATTCTGCTAGAAAAACTATTACTTATGGAATAATTATAGCATCAGGCAAGAAGCTGGATATTCTTGAAGTAAAACATGAAAGCTTTTGAAGATAACACAAAACATTATCAAAGAAATATAAAACTTACATGATAAATGCAAGACTAAGATAAGAGCAAAGCATAAATACAATGATGACAGTCGCTATGACAAATTGTGTTATCTTCATATATGACATCTGTACTGACAGCCTCAAACAAATCTTCCTGAATTAGCATTTGAAATGGTAGAAAGTACTCTGTAGTTGAAAGGCCAATAGTAGATGGTAGGTTCAGCTTTCAGAAAAAAAAGGAATAAGGATCCTCCAGTGGCAGCTATCCCACAAAAATTAAGTATCAGTGATTCAAGATGGCATTTTGATGAAGTCTGAAGGAATGTTGAATAGAATAGATGATGGCCAGTTGTGTAGTGTAGATTTTAGGGACAATAGAAGCAAAAATAGATATTAATAAATATTTTCCTACCGTAAATGTAGATATTTCATTTGGATAGAGCTTACTTTATTTTTCTTTTAGGTTTTAGTGGCAGCTAGCAGTGAGCTGTCTGGTAGTCAGGGATTTATGTGGTTAGGCAGGGCAAGTTCAGCTGAAAAGATGTGGCAGAATGTGAAACAAAAAGTACTATCTACTGAAATGCATACTTCTCCAGCTGTAACATCCAGTGAGGTTCAAGAACAAAAGGCTGGATCTAAAACCCGCAGGATTAGCAAGGTAAGAATCTTAAATGAGTGATTGAATTTGAATTTTCTAGAAAATTCTCCCTTACTTTTGCTGGATATTCTTTTAGATATATTATAGAATTATAGCACAACTTTGCCCCCATCTTTCCTATATAACTTAGCTGTCTAATTTAAGTGTACTTTGCAAAATAGGTGTTTTATTTAGAAAAATTTTAGAAAAAATAGGCTGACATAAGGTCACTTAACAAATAAGAACAGGTTGCTTAAAAATTTAAACAGTTTTGTAACCTCTTCATAATATGTAAAATTACTTAATTTATTTAGTTATTTAATTTTTTGTTAAAGTTAGCAGTATTTAATATGTGCTCTGTATATCATTATATTGTTTGTGCTCTGTATTTTCATTTTACTGTTTATTGTTTGTTACAATAAGGTGCCATGGCTTATGTGGTTCAAATTTTCAAATGTTATTGTTTTGAAAAATTCCTGAACAAGATATGAAGCAAAATTATTGTTAACATTTATTAAAAACAGACAAACAGAATACATTTGATTTTAGCATTGAATGCAAATCATTGTTTTTGTGTGGAAATTAAATTAATTGTTACAGGAAGTTTCATTACTGCATTGTAGAAGACAAGGTCTTTGATTGGAAAAACACAAATCATTTATTATTGGCTTTCCCATAATTTTTTCTAACACAATTCCAATGATTGGATCTTTACAAAGATGCAAAGATACAAAATAACAACATCAAACAAAGATTTCTACATGTATGTTTGGACTCATACTTATAACAACAGAGAATTTTTTGACAGAGAACATAGGGCTTAAGGTTATTTATAATGTAAAGCTTTGTTCATAGATTTTTTTTTTTTTTTTGTAAGCTGCCAAACAACAAAATTTTCTTCTAATTTTTCTGTCTCGTTAATTTTTTTTTTCTAATAAGACTTTTTCTTAGACAACTTCTCTCTTTCTAGCACATAGAAAGTAACAATGGCTTTACTGTGTTGTGTCAAAGTTTAATAGATTGTTTTTCTGTGAATCTTCCTTTCTCCTTTTTTGATTGTACCATCAATCAAGCACCTTCTTCAACAACACTCTGGTGCCATCATCTGTAATAACTAATTTAGTCTCTGCAAAAATACAGAAATTCACACAAAACCAAAATAAAATATCATTAATTATGCTAGCAAATAGTCTCCCCATTCATGAAAAGGCACCAGCAGATGCTTTGTTACCAAGATGCCATTCAGCACCATTACATATGTCTTCCTTTTTTTTTTTTTTAATGAAAACCCCAAACATGAGAGGTATTAGAACCTATAGTACTTAGTACCATGCTTGGGTTGGAGGTTGAGAAGATGAAAGAAGATATTTGTTGATATTAGACTTGAACTTCTGTAGACTGAAATTTTCAGGAAATACATACGAAAGAAGGTTGTGCCAGAAAATGGCAGTTGAATGAATAAACAAGGAAGATGAAAAGTTGGTTCTGTGAGTTTGAAGTTGGACAGTAAATGGGTGTTGGCTGGTGGCGGCACGTGTTTGGACTGTTTTGAAAGAGAGAGCAGGAATTATAGAAGCCAATTCAATAGAACAGTGCCCATTGAAGTATCTGTAGAAGAGGCATGCAGCAGAAACAGTACGTCTATGAGAGAGAGAGAGAGAGAGAGAGAGAGACTCTGTTAGAAAGGAGTCATTAATTAACCTAACTGACCTCCTCTGAATGAAATCTAGAAGCCTGAGAGAGGATTTGGGGGCACCACCCCAGATGTGGGAACAATATTCCATGATAGGGCGGATTTGAAATTTGTAGAGAGTGAACAGTTGTTTGGAAGAAAAGTAACGCCAAGGGCGAAAGAGAAAACCAAGTTTTTCTGATGGAAAGGAAGCAATATTTGTGCTTGTGCCAAGAGAGATTAGAAGTTAGGATAACCCCCAAAAGAGATATATCATCTTGCCTAGAAATCAGAGTATCACCAAAGATAAGCATAGGAGCAGGAGAATCCCTTTTGCAAGATATAAGACAAGACTGAGTTTTAGAAGGATTGAAATCAACTAAGTTGTCTTTGCCCCACTGTAGAATTACCTGGAGAATGGCATTTAAGGAATTGGTAGTGGATATTCAAGAGTTGAAGCTGATTGAGCAGGGCAAGGTTTCTCAAAATGGAAATTGGAATGCAATGTGCTATCAATGAAAAAAGGTCATTAATATACAAGAGAAAAAGAGTGGAGGAAGGAACTGAACCTTGGGGGAACACCAGCATTAGTGGAGAAGTTAGAAGACAGAGAGCCAAATATTACAAAAAACAGTTGGCAAACCATAAGATGAAAGCTTGTTTAGGAGACCTTTATGCCAAACACAATTGAAAGCCTTTGAGATGTCAAGAGCAACTGCTTGTGTTTCCCCCAACTTTTCCATTGAATTTTTCCATAAATGGGTAACATAAGCCAGAATATCACCAGTGGATCGACACTGACGGAATCCATACTGGTGATCATTGATCAGACGGAAGGTTTCTAGGTAGTTTAAGAGTTGGCAGTTAATTTATTTCTCCATTACTTTAGAAAAAGTAGAAGTAATTGCAATGGGACAATAATTGGATTGGACGGATTTGACACCATTTTTTGGAACTGACTGGATTTGCAAATGGCTGGATTAGCATTAGTAGAGGCATATGATGCAAGAAAGCAAGCTTATGCAGCATCAGCCAAAAAAACCACTCTCATTTCACCCCTCTGTTCGTTCCAAATTCCTGTCCAGCTCAGCATTAAATTTATTTAGGCTATCAACTTCCACGACAAGGGATGGAAGTCTGTTCCACCAACCAACTGCCCTCTGGCTAAAGGCAAATTTCTGCGCATCTATCCTACATCTGTCTTTCCTCAATTTGAATTTATGCCCTCTCAAGTGATTATTTTGAATAAGAGGAAGAAACCCATCAGCATTGAGCATGCTCAAACCATTCAAGGCTTTATACACCTCATTCAGATCACCTCGCAGGTGCCTAGTCTCCAGACACTGTAAGTTGCAAAACTTAAGCCTATCTTTGTAAAAGCAACCCTTTGTTTTATTCACTAATCTTGGTGCTTTTCTCTGTATTCATTCCAGCAGCTCTATATCCTTCTTACAATGAAACCTCCAGACCTGTATACAGTACTCAAAGTGTGGCCTGACCATTGCCTTATACAAGTAGAATAATCACCTCCGTATCCCTGCTAGAAAAATTCCTGTATATCATTGACAAGACACCAAGAGCTACTCTTGCAGACAATCTGCACTGCTCAGAAAACTTCATATCTTACTGCACCGTTACCCCCAAGTCCATTTTGTTCTCTACCACCATCAGTGTACAACACAGTTGATATGTTACCCTTGGGTACTGTTTCCCCATATGCAGTACTTTACATTTGTCAATGTTAAACTTCATTTGCCACCTCTCAGCCCATCTGCTCAAGTTTTGTAGATCCTGTTGCAGTAGCATACTGTCATTAGTGTCATTAGCAACCTTGCCAACCATCGTATCATCTGCAAACTTAGACATTAAGCCTGATATACCATCATCAATATCATTAATAAATACAGAAAACAACAATAACCAACACAGAATCCTGGGGACTCCACTAATAACATTAGTCCATGAAGAGCAGTGTCCATTGATTACCACTCTCTGTCTTCTCCTATTCAACCATCCCTTTATCCATAGCAGCAATTTGCCTCCAATGCCACACTGCTCCAATTTGTGCAGCTGTCTTCCATGTGTGCAACAATATCAAAAGCCTTTCTAAGATCCAAATATATGATATTAAAATTATTCTTTGTATTTAGTTCCTTTGTGACCACATCATATTATCCAATCAGATTTGTCAGACAAGACTTGCCCTTAACAAACCCATGCTCTGTCCGAAATATAACTGAAGTCTTGTCTAGATGATCCTACAGTGCTTCTTTAACCAGTGCCTCCATTAATTTCCCTGCAACAGAAATTATATCACTTACTTTAGTAAAGATTCCTGAGCATTTATTAAAATTATTAAATATATTTATAAATAAAATCTAACTCTATTTCAGAGTTATGTCAGCAAGAAAAATTGGAATTACTCCTCTGTGGAGTAATTTCCAATATTCTCCATTTCTAAATTACTCCATTAGTTGAACTTAATATTGTGTACAACCAGGCAGGAGTAACAGTTTTTAGTCTTGATAATGAAGCTAAAAGAAGCTTTACAGCAGAATGTGTGCTTATGTAATTTAGTTTGAGAAATTTGCTTAGGTGTATCTATACAATTTAATTAACTAAAGAATAAGAATAATCTCTCTGTGAGTCTGATGTATTAATCAGACTCACAGAGAGATTATCTGACCTTGAGCTATAACATTTTTATTATATTTTTCCATACATTGATTTTTCTCATGAAGTAGAAGTTTTGACAGTATGAGAAATGCAATGAAGGAACTTTCAAAGCAAATGCCAGAAAAACTTTTTTTGCAATTATATAACTGATGGAAAAACCTGTAACTATCTAGAGTCCTTAATTCGAAAAATTCTTTCTGTAAGTTATCTTTAAATCTTATATTTACTTATAATAAAATAATAACACTGATATTCCAGCTTAATTGTTAAACCTTATACAAAGTTTAACAATTAAAATTCCAAAACTGAGTCAGTCAAATTGTATTAAGTGAGGAAACAAAACAACAATCATTAAATTTTGTTTCAAGTGGGAAAAAAGTGTGACTGAAAACTGGTAAAGCAAGTGTATAGTAATGATGCTCTGTCTTGCTCACGTGTTGTCCACAGAAACAATCAATGGAACAAAGAATGAACATTAAAATTTGTTTCAAATTGGGGGAAAGTATGACTGAAACCCACAAACCTAAAACGGGTATACGGTAACAATGATCTATCTAGCGCATATGTTTTCATTGGTTTGGAAGATTTTGGGTGTCTGTGAAAATCTGAAAGACAGTAGCATTGTGGATATCCAGCAGTGCTTTGAACTCCATGAACAGTCAAAACAGTTCATATATTGATTGTTGTCAGTGAATGAGTTTTCAAATGATAGAAGAACAGCTGCACATTAACAGAGAAATAATTCATGTTGTTGGTTGTGCTTGAATGATGAACAAAAACTCTGAGATTCAAAGTGTGCAAAGAGTTCATTTAAGCTGTTGATGATGAACCATCCTTGCTCAGTTTGATTATAACAGGTAATGAGACATGGTGTTTTGAATACAATCCACCAAACATTTCATTAACAAAAATCAAAAACGAAATGCAGTTGATCACTTTCTTTGATAGCAAGGGAACCATTCATATTCAGTTTGTTTCATTAGGTAAGACAGCAAACAGGAGTAACACAAAATTTTGATTGTTTGATTTAAAGAATTTGCTGAGTAGTGCTTCAGCTACAAGAAAAATGGAGCTGGTTCCTGTTGTACATCATTGCTAAGCTGCATTCTGCACTGAATATCAAGGAGAGTTTGGCAAAGCATGGGATTGTGGAGCTGAACTACCTCCCAACTCTTATTATTCTGCTTTGACTACTACTACAAAAAATATTGCCTTCATGCTGAAAGGATGCAAATTTGGCAGTGTAGAAGACATTAAAATAAATGTGATAAAGAAATTGATTGATCTAATGGTGGTCACTTAATATGCATTTAAAAATTGCCTCCAGTGGCTCCAGAAGCTACCACACAAGAAAGTAGCTGCTCAAGGTAATTATTTTTAAAAATATTAATAGCATTTTTATTTGAACATATGGTTTCCTTTAATTTGAATCATTCCTGGGACTTAATTGTCAAATCATGTAATACAGTAGTTTTTTAAATTGTAAATATCTCACTGAATGTTAATTTGTTATTTTATATTTATTAAGTGATTTTACTTTTTTTGATATATAATTTTTCATTTAGGGACCATCAAAACCACCACCAGTACCTCAGGTGAACAAGTTTGCAACAGTTGCTGGATATTTCTTTTTCCCACTCATGAAGTATTTCGATAGGTATTTTTTAAGATATTTCTGCAGCTTTATAAATTTTAACTTTAAAATTTTTTGAGAAAAAATACCACCAATCGTTGATTATTTAAAATTTATCAGTTCACTGAAAGCTGTTGATAATTTAAAGTGTTAATTGCCATATTTATATTGTTTTGCTCTGTTTGTGCATATATGTTCTATAAATAAAACAAGATATGAAGGAACTAAAATAACTTAGAGTACCTCTGAATTTCTTATATCTCTTTAATATTATTATTAGTAAAGGTCAAAAGTTGAAAAGAACCGAGGCCATAATATGGTCTTGTGGACTTTCTTCAACAAAAGATTTTAATTCTTAAAGTGCAGCATACTTTGGTGGCTGTGATTTACAACCTTCCCAAACTTCATCTTATCAGCAGACTTGGACATCAAGTCTGGTTGCTTCCATCAGTGTCATTAACAATATCAGAAACTAACACAAAAAAAAAAAAAAAAGCCTACTACTGAACCCAGTAGAACTCAACTCAAAACCTTTGTGTCCTGTTGCTTAACCAAACCCTTTATCTACTGTAGTGCATTTCCACCAAGGCACATCATTCCAAATTATGCAAAAGGAATCCAGATCAGATGATAACACATCTGTCCTCTTTCACAAGTGAAAATACAAACACTCCATTCATTTTATGTCAACTATTTTCCACATATTTCACTTTTTTCTAACTGCTGTTGTTCCTTCTTGTTTCTTTACTCCCATTAGCAAAAGTATAAGCATGGTGGAAAAAACACCTGAGATAGACATTGATGTAATTCAGATGAATGTATTATAACTTGTGAATTTTATTTATTTTATTATTTTTATTATTATTCTTTTTTGTAACAAACATTTCATTGCATTAACTTTAAATAATAGGAAAGCAAAATAATACTAGTGCATTACGTTCTTTTCTCACAAAATTATATTGGAAAATGTTTATCTGTTTTTATTATTTATTTCTAATCTACAACTTGCCATTCTATAAACAGATTAATTGCAATATCCATTATTAATAGGTATGCAGTCCAGTGCAATTTATGGTCAGATAATAACTACATATTATTATAATGCAGGGGCCAGCAACTTATTTTGAGTGATGAGGCATTTTTGATCTAATTTAAAAAAAAGAGAAAATCCGAAGAGCCACACCTCATCTCAAGCTGGGGGGGGGGGGTTTAAGAAATAGAATAGAGTGGGAAAGTGTTTTATTAAAAATTTGTATTTTTTGAAATATTATTTATTTATTAATACTGAAAAAACGTAACAAACATCCACTTTTTTAAAATGTATTAATTTTATAATAATCATGTATAAACTGAATGGCTTTTTTTCTTTTTTTCTTTTTTTTTTACAGGAAGGATAAAACATTTGACTTAATTGGAGGTGACAGTTATGTTCTGGGGAGACTATTATACTCTCTTGGTGTAATCATGTATTGTGCCAATCATATTCCTGTAAGTTCAATCTCTTATTTTAATCAAATTTTCTGGATAGCAATTTTGTAAAAATGCAATTATAAAAATGCAATCAAATGAAATATGCAGTTAAAAGCAACCTCTTTCCATCTTGCCTTGCATAGAAAAAACTCCAAATATAATCTTAAATAACTCCATAAATACCCTAAAAAAGCAAAGGTAGCATAGTTTAATGTAACAAGAATATTACATGAAATGAAATGAGTTAAACTAGTAATCAGGAACTCATTTATTATTTTTTGGTTATAACTGGTTTAGGATTGATACTACATATATAAAACAGGTACCATGTAAAATTGTCAAAGAAAATAAATGCACACCTAATATGAAGGAGGGGGAGGGAATGCATGAAACAGTGAGAATAGTGCATATATGAAGAAATTTCCAGGCTTCATAACGAATTGTAATAGTTTGCATTAGTGAAACTGAAACTAATTTCAAGTTTTCTTCTAATGTGGTTGGCAAAGGGTATTGTAATTATACACAGGTGAAAAAATAGTAGGCTACAAATGCACTTTGCCATGCAGTGGAAAAATTTGGATACAATCTACATCTAAATTTGCAAAGCTGTACATTACATTTTCCCATCTTTGGAACTTCCTCAGTAACAGAAAAATGATTAACTTCAGTAACAGAAAGGTAATTTTAAAAAAATTCAACTATATATATATATAAATTATCTTTCTACTACTGATTACTCAATATATAGGTGTGTAACATATAGCTTTATAAGTTTTCATATAGATTGTATCCATATTTTATGTTTTCATATGTGTGAATTCTTTCATAGTCAGCTTTCAAATGCCAAGATGTTACCTTGTGTTGAGCCATTTTTAAATAAATAGCACTCCTTCAGAAATATTTATTTTGCTATTTATTTATAAGGGTTTCATTTCCCTTACAGGTATTTTAGTGATGCTGCCACTTTGTCATACCTATATCTCATGTGTTAAGTTACTCTCCCTATAAAGGATGCTCCTATCCCTATAAGACTATAATGAAGAGTCTTTATAGTATACCTATGTGAGAAACATACTGGATGCCTTAATTTTACAAAGATACGTACTGTGTGATAAATAAGCATTAGTTTATGTGAATCTGTTTTTTGTGAATTTTTTGTGTATTCAAAAATCAAAAATTCAAAAATTATTTGTTAAATTGAATGTGATAAGGCAGCATGAAGAAGTTGCTAATTTATCTCTACAAGACTTGTTAAATAAATTTGAAATTCCAAAAACTGTAATACAAAGAATATTGGTGTCAAAGGAAAAGATTTTGGAGGAAGGAAATCTTCCAAATGCAAATAAATTGAAAAAAAATCCATAAGCCTGACTTTGAAGATGTTGTTCAAAGAGTTTTAAAACGGATTAAAGAAATTGACAGTCAAAATGTTCCACTTGATGGTCCCTTAATTCAATTAAAAGTTCAAAATTTTCCAAAATTTAAATGCAAGCATGATGCAAGTTTCAAGGTCATTCAGGCAGAAGCTGGTTCTCTTCAGAAAGCCAACACAAAAGAATGGCATGATATAATAATACGAGGTTTGTTTCAAGATAACAGTCCTGAAAATATTTTTAATGCTGATGAATCTTCTTTATTTTGGGAAGCACTACTAAGACGTTGGTGTTCAGGCTTCAAAATGACAATTGTCATTTGTCAAATAAGAGTTGTCAGGGTGGTTGAAATTATTTGTGGAATAAAAAGTTGCCAGGGTGGTAAAAAGGAGTAAGCAATAAATATCATTTTTAGTAGGTGCAACCATGGATTGCAGTGAAAAATTGCCATTAATATTCAGTGGTAAATCAAAAAATAATGTTTTCCAAAAAAGCAAGGAAAACTACAAAAAAGGATAACTACATGCTCTCTCCTAACTTACTTTCCCCAAAAGCTGTTAATTTAATTTTTTTTACCTCTGAACACAACTTATGTAACACACTGATGGATCAAGGTAATAATAAATAATTTTAAAAGTTTGTATCGATTTTGTAATTACAAATTATGCTACTTTTGACAATGATGTTGTAACTACCGAGCCAGCAACTGATGAAGAAATAATGGGAGGTTAAAAATAGTAACGTAGAGTTGGACAGTGATAATTCTGATAGCAGTGATGAAATCATTATCCATAATGTGATCACCCATGTTAAGGCAATCAAAGCACATCAAGCTTTACAGACTATGCTGCCTTTATACTTAATGAATCAGGAAGCTGCTTCTGAAAGGCTTAAAAATCTTTACAATATTGGAACTTTTCTGACAATTTTTAGTGGTTAAATTAAATTAAAATTCTGTTTATCATTAGTGTATACAAGTAATGATACTTTTATACAGTAATGACGAATAGAATTTTAATTATAAGATTTTGGTGCATATAGATATACAGACATTCCTACAACTAAAATTCTTCCACACTCTGAGCTATTAGTGTAATACGAGGGCAGGAGTGTATTTCTATCCTAATTTCACCTCCCGTTAGCTAAACAGCCAGACAATGGCTTTTAACCATAATACATTTCAACATTTCATATACATATATATATACTTACTAGCTCTATCTATGCAGCCAGTTGCAAGATGGGCGAGTAGTTTCATACAAATTACTTATACAAAAACCTCACAAATAACACATATACACTTATGAGCCGAAACATTACAAACAGCAAGTTGTTATGCAAATCAAAGCAACTGCAGATGAACTATGGTGCATGCGTGGGTTGGGATGTGGTATAAAAAACACCTGATACTGAGCTCCGTTAATCATTGTTACTCTTGTTCTTCAGATGGGAAAGGCCGCAGACTTAAATGAGTTTGACAAAAGCCAAATTGTAATGGCCAGACAACTGGGTCAGAGCATATCCTAAACGGCACGGCTGGTGAGGTGCTCACAGTCAGCTGTGGTTAGTACCTACCAAAAGTGGTCTGAGGAAAGAAACCCCATGAACCGCTGGCGAGGTGTTGGACGACCACGGCTCATTGATGCTCAAGGTGAGCGAAGGCTCTCTCAGATGGTACCTGCCAACAGAAAGGCAACTGTGGTGCAACTCGGCAGTAATTGGAATGTTGATGATGGGAGTCATCGAACCCTGCTGAAAATAGGGCTGAGTAGCCTCAGACCACTCAGAGTGCCCGTGCTAACCACGGTTCACTGGTGACAGCGTATACAATTGGCACTCGAGCATCGAAACGGGACCTTGAGTGATTGGAAGAAGGTCGCCTGGTCTGATGAATCATGTTTCCTGTTACACCATGTGGACGGCTGGGTATGTGTGCATCATTTACCCGGGGAAGGGATGGTGCCTGGATGCACCGTGGGACAAAAACAAGCTGGTGGCGGTGGAGTCATGCTTTGGGTGATGTTCTGCTGGGATACCCTAGGTCCAGTCATCCATGTGCCGGGCACTCTGATGTCTACCACCTACATAAACGTCATTGCTGAGCAGGTACACCCTTTCATGGCAATGGTCTTCCCCTCTAGCAGTGCCATCTTTCAGGAGGATAATGCACCATGCCACACTGCTCAGATTATTCAAAACTGGTTTGCAGAACATGAGGAAGACTTTCAGGTATTGCCCTAACCTCCAAATTCCCCAGACATCAATCCCATCAAGTATCTGTGGTTTGTGTTGGAACAGCAACTCCAATCTGCGGCTTCTCAACCACAGACCTTACAGGAGTTAAAAGATCTGCTGGCCACATGTTGGTACCAGATACCACAAGACACTTTAGAAATCTTGTAGTGTCCATGCCTCACTGGGTACGAGCTGTTTTGGTTGCACGTGGAGGACCAGCATCATATTAGGTAGGTGGTCATAATGTTTTGGCTCGTCAGTGTGTGTGTGTGTGTGTGTATATATATATATATATATATATATATATATTTTTTTTTTTATCTGTGAATGCACATATATATATTCATCATACATATAAGTGATTTTCATGTGTGTGCTTTGTGGAGTATACACATATACATTTTGAAGGTCATTTCAGATAATGTGTCCAATTACATAAGAATTGTCTAGAAATCTTCAACTGGGTGCTGCTATGTCTAATCTGTACTTCCAAATAATTGTAGATAGAGTTTATAACAGGTTGTAGCAAATAGCTTTGAAAATCTGAAGAGAAGCTCACATTGTCATTTGTCTGGTTTGGGCTACAAAAGCTGAAATTGAATCAAGTGATGTTGCATCAGAAGAGGAGAAAAAGCAGTATGCACTGGAACTTAAAAAAACAAGTTTGACCTTCTGCAGACTGCTCAGGACCAAGGTATCAACGAAGAATATTACAACTTTTTGAAAGTGATAAAGCCCAAGAAACTTATAGGTAAAAATAAATCCAAAGAACAAAAAATTAGTCAAGAAACACTTGTCATGATGAACCGAAGACGACAAATGAAGAGCAAGATAAACACTGACAGGAAAAATTGAGTATACTGAGTTATGCAAAGCCATTAGAAAGAGACTCAGAAAGGACATGAGAAGATTTAACACAAGAAAAGTAGAACAAGCATTAAGGAACAAAGGACTTAAATCAGCAGCCATGAGCAGTAATACAGAAAGATAAATGATACTAAAAATAGCGATGGTGTACTTATAAATGGCAGAGAAGGCATAATTCAAATAGCAGAAGACTACTATAGAGAATTATACAAGGAGCGAGGGGATGACGCCAGCAGTGGGGAAGATGGATCACAAATTAGTAACACATGTGACATACCCGATATCCTTCCTGATGAGGTAGAACATGAGTTGACGAATCAGAAAGCCCTAGGGGAAGATGAAGTTACTGTAGAGTTGTTAAAATTGGGAGGAAGAGACATGACACAAAAACTGGCAAGACTCTTCACAAAATGCATTAGAAAAGGTGTGACGCCTAATGAGTGGAATAATGGAATTATAGTTTTGCTGCATAAGAAAGGAGAGAAATCAGAAATTAGAAATTATAGACCAATTAGCTTGTTATCCCACATCTACAAGTTGTTCATAAGGGTCATTACTAACAGATTAGAAAGAATACTTGATGAGAATCAACTGAAAGAGCAAGCTGGTTTTAGGACAGGATTCTCAACTATGGATCACCTTCACATAATATCACATCTAATGGAGAAAGCAAATGAATATAAAACACCATTATGCATAGCATTTTTGGATTATGAAAAGGCATTTGACTCCATACAGTATAAGGCAATGTTTTGGGCACTGGAAAGACTAGGCTTAGATACCCCATATATTATGATTTTGAAGAAAATATATGAGAACACTACCTCATTTATTAGACTAGACAAAGACAGTAACAAATTTAAAATTGAAAAAGGAGTTTGACAAAGAGACACAATATCTCTGAAGTTGTTTACTGCTGCCCTTGAGGAAGCTTTCAGAAGATTAGACTGGTTGCAGAAAGGAGTCAATGTGAATGGAGAGTACCTAAACCATTTACAATTTGCAGATGACATTGTGGTGCTATGCCAAGATCCCAAAGAATTAGAGGAAAATCTTAATCAGTTATGCAGAGTTAGTAAGGATTTTGGACTGAAGATGAATATGGCTAAAACAAAAGTAATGATGAACTACTCGTCACAGAAAGGGATATAAAGATTGAAGCAGCAGTAATTGAAAAGGTGGAGACTTTTGTACTTATCTTTGACAAGTCATTAGCTGTAATAATGATAAATGACTGGAAGTCAAGAGAAGAATAAATTTTGGATGGATAGCATTCAGGAAATATAGTCACATACTGAGAAGCAATATCCCAATTTGTCTGAAACGTAAAATAATGAACCAATATATACTCCCTGCCATGACTTATGGAAGTGAAACTTGGGCACTCTCCAAAAGAATGGAAGAGAAGCTGAGAACTAAACAGCGAAGAATGGAACGAATTATATTGGGAATCACTGTTAGATGAGAAGAGAAACACATGGATTAGGCAGCAAACTCAAGTAAAGGACATTCTTATGAAAACTAAAGAACTAAAATGGTCTTAGACAGGAGACACAGCTCGAAGACAAGATGACAGATGGACTAAGAAAATAACAGAATGGTACCCAAGAGGAGCTAGAATAAAACCTGGAAGATGACAGAGATGGACAGATGAAATTCATGAGTTTGTGGGTAGCAAATGGATGGCCATTGCACAAAACAGAAGGAACTGGAAAGTTGCTGGAGAGGCCTTCATCCTGCAGTGGATTGAAAATGGCTGATGATGATGTTGCATAAATAAATTGTATATAGGATTTTACTGCACCAAAAGAAAAATTTTTTTTTCACTATTTTTTTTTTTTTTTTAATTATTATAATTCTGACAGATTTTCTTTTTCATCTGTTTTTAAATTTTGATTTAATTCATCCCAATAGTTTCACTCTAATTTTAGGCAGTTAAGTCAAAATAAGAACAAGTTAATTTTATTGAATGTACCATAGCCTAGAAGTAACAGTTGAAAGGTCCATAGTGTCCAAGGCAGGGAGTCAAGTAATTTACAAGTAAAGGAAAGATTTTATGTACAATAGTGTAAATGTTCTGTTCAATGTTACTAACCTGATTTTGTGAAAAAGACAAAAGACTTTTTATATGATTTTAGTTTCTCTCATAACTACCTTTTCATCATTAGCCAACTTTAAATTACCTGTTTCTATGCACTGAGTTTCTTTCAAATAAACAGCCTTCCACTAAATAAATATACCTTATGACAGTTTAGTGGGTTTGTCACTTACTACTCATTTGTAAAGGTCCACATTCATATCCTTTCAGACTTCTTTAGTCAAGACTGTAGCTGAGCCGAAGCACTATTCTCCCCCACACCTCAAGTTATTCTGAGTTTTTCAGATCAACAGCTGAATACACTTTTGTAATAATATAATGGATGATAAATTATACAAAGGCATACACACTGACCTAACTCCAAAATTATGTCATCTCTGAAAACCAAAAATTTTAAAACAATAGCAAATACGAATGAATATTTATTTTATAGCATCACCACTTGACCACTATTTCAGCAGTACTATTACCACATGGTGTCTCTCATAAAGGTGCTTCCTTCATGATCTAATTAACAATATCCACCTGTTCTTTGAGAACTGTTTTAGTGGTGGTACTGCTGAAATAGCTCTAAGAATGTGAAACATTCCTCTGAACAAACTGCAAAATACTCCTCTTTGGAGATTATATTTTATTTGAAACTAGCCCAAATACATTGAAACCCTTCTATAATTAAAAGTTGTCTATTTATCAGAGTAATGTTAAAAGCTTTTTATATTTTTTTTCCTAATACTAATAACATTGGAAATCATTTAATTCCTTCACATTCTAGCTTGCAAGACACATGGGAGCTGCTCTTTTGGATTTCATTTGGGCACTAAAGTATCACACTGATCCGTAAGTGTATTTTTTTGGTATTTTAAACTCTTCACTACACATTTCACCTTTTTTGTTTCCAAAATTCCAATTTTAAATGAATATTTTTTAACTTTTTTAAGTTATAAGATATTCATTTAAGTGAATATCAAACTTTTTTACTGTTAATTGTGTTTAAGGTTGGAGAAATAAACAAGTTATAATGAAAGGTGATATTTTCCAATGCTTAAAAGCAAAAATATTTGTGTGAATTCAATTTTGCTGTATGTGGTAATCCTCTTTGTGACTACGGTTGAATGTACTCTGAAAACATATATAAATAAAAATATCTAAAGATTCAGAGAAGGGCTGTAACCAGTGGGCATTCTACAAGTCTAAAAGCTAAAAGGTTTCGAATCTCTTTTAGAAATTTCAGATTAATTTACTGATGAGAGAAAAGAAAGGATAAAATAAAAAAAAAGGAGGAAGAATACAACTAGTGGTGTGTCATTTCTTCAAGGAAAAGCCACAAGACGTCAATGACAACCAAACCCATAGTATTTTAGTGGCTGCTTGAAGCAAGATGAATTGCTTCAAACAGCCATACCAAAATAAAACTGCTGATAAGCACATTAAAGGCTAAAGAAATATGCAGGTTAACTTATAATGAAACATCACACATTCCACTGCATAAACCAAAATGATTCCCAAACAAAGTGAATCATCAGGTATGGCAACTGAATTCATAAAATTAATTTGTACAAATATTTTTGCCTTACACAGTAGAATTATGTCATTTTCCATCATTAGACTTCTCTTTTTTTTTTTTTTTTGGAAAAAAGATATATTTTTCTAGTATTTATTTATAATATGTTATAAACTAATTGGGTTCTCTTTTATTTATTAGGTTTGTGAATGAAGGATTAATATTTGCTTTTTGTACAGTTTTATTAAGTGTTCCACCATCAATTATAATCTCAGACCTACAGACTGAGATTTTAGAATGTCGGGATTGGTTATTAGGTAAGAATGCCTTATCCTAAATTTTTTTAAAAAAATGTGTAATCAGTAAAATACAGTTGAACATGGTTATAATAGTTATGGATATATAAGAAAGTCATATAGTGAGCAAATAAGAAAGAATTAATTAGGAACAGTGTATTTAAAACTTTTCTGAGTACACACACACTTTTTGTGTGTGGGCCCTGAGGAGTATGTATGTATGTTAGGTAGTTTCAAATACATTTCAAATATTCTTTGAAATGTAAAGAATAGTGATAACTGCAGAGACAGCAGAACTGGTAAATTATATCTGTTGACTAATTCATGTTCTATTATAAATCAGCATTAGCAAGGGCATATGATGCAAAAAATCAAGACTATATAGCATCAGCCAAAAAAAAAAAAAAAAAAAAAAAAAACACACACACACACCCTTCTCATTTCGCCCATCCACTCGCTCCAAATGTTTGTCTAGTTCTGCCTTGAATCTGTTTAAGCTATCAACTTCTTCTGATTCTTCTTCTTCTATTAACTGCTTCTTCCATCTGTCATTGCAGATGGAAGATTGCTGGAACAATCTTCCAGCAATCTTCCATCACAATGACAGATGGAAGATTGTTCCAGCAATCAACCACCTGCTGGTTAAAGGTACACATCTATCCTACAACTGTCTTTCCTCAATTTGAATTTATGCCCTCTCAGGCAATTATTCTGAGCAAGACGAAGAATCCCATCAGCATTGAACATGCTCAAACCATTCAAGGCTTTATACACCTCAGTCAGATCACCTTGCAGGTGCCTATGTTAGGTAGTTTCAAATACATTTCAAATATTCTAGTTATCACTAACCTTGTTGCTCTTCTCTTTGCTCATTCCAACAGCTCTACATCCTTCTTACAATGAGGCATCCAGACCTGTACACAGTACTCTAAGTGAGGCCTGACCATTACCTTGTATAACAGGATAATCACCTCCCTGTCCCTGCTAGCAAAATTCCTATATATCATTGACAAAACTCCATGACCTGTTCTGGCAGCCCATCTGCACTGCTCAGCGAACTTCATATTTGACTGCACAATTACCCTCAGGTCTTTTTCACTTTCCACTTCCCTGAGTATAGTACCACACAGTTGTATGTTTCTCTTGGGTTATTGCTACCCATATGCAGTACTTTATATTTGTCAATGTTAAACTTCAGTTGCCACTTCTCACCTTTTGCCCAACTTAACTAGATCCAGTTGGAGTAGCATACTGTCTTTACTGTCGTTAACAACCCTACCAACCTTTGTATAATCTGCAAACTTGGACATTAAACCTGATATACCTTCATCAATATCATTGATAAATATACAAAACAACAATGGGCCAAACACTGTTGAACTCCACTAATAACATTTGTCTGCAAAGAGCAATGTCCATTGATTACCACTCTCTGTCGTCTTCTAATCAACCATCCCTTTATCCATTGTAGCAACTTACCCCTCCAATTTGTACAGCAGTCTTCCCTGTGCAGCATTATCAAAAGCTTTCCTGAAATCCAAGTACAGTAAACCCCCACTATTTGCAGTCGCTGATTTAATATAAAATGAAACTTTAAAAGATGTGAATGTTAAAGCGCCATAAACATTTTCCGCCATAAAAAAACATGGGCGTGGCTAAAATCATCTTTCCCTGTCAAAACAATGCTCAGTGGGTGTGGGGAGAGGGGTGACAAAATCACAAGCATGGATGTTTCCCGCTAATCCTTGTTCAGTATGTGTTATGCACTTGCCATGGAAGGTTTCGTCATTTGTTTTTAATTTATATGTTTATAAATTGAATAAATTTATAAATTTATCAATTTATAAATTGATAAATTTATAAATTGATAAATTGAAAAATCTACCGTTTTGCAGTGTTATTATAAACAGACTTTTTCGAGTGTGTTAACGGTAAGAGAAAGTGACTTTATTGTGGACAAGTTCTTTTCTAACCCCTACAAAAATATGGCTAAGAATAACAAAGGAATTGTGAAAAGATCAAAGGAGGTGATGACATTAACGAGTAAAATTGAGTTATTAGACAAAATTTATAATGGTGAAAGTGTCTCGTCTGTGGCAAAACATTATAAAATCAATGAGCCAATGGTACGATCAATCAAGAAATTGGAATAAAAAATCCACCGTAGTGTCCGTGAAAACGTGCTAATTGCTTCAAAAATTTGCTCTGTAACTCGTGATGTTGATTAGAAAAAAATGGAAAAGGCTTTAAATCTATGGATAGAAGACTGAACTCAAAATAAAATTCCATTAAGTTCACTCATTATTCATGAAAAGGCAAAACACCTTTATCAACACTAGCTAAACTGGTGATAAAACTGGCGGGATAAGATTTTTTAGCTAGCAAAGGTGCTGGCTTGAAAGATTTGTTTGGAATTTCTAATGAATATTACATTTAATATTAAATTGCTTCTTATTTTCATTTCAATGCCTTATGCTTGTATTTCACTATGTATTGTCTATGTACATAGTCATATTATGAAGGTACATATCATACATACATAGACAAAATTTTAGACTAGTTTTTCTTATATATTTCATACTTTGGAACATAACCCTTTTATTACTATGGGCAGCATTTCTCAGCAACATAACCCCCACAAATAGTGGGGATTTACTGTATATGAATCAAAATTATTTTTGGCATTCAGTACCTTTGTGACCACATCATAGTATCCAATCAAATTGGTCAGACAAGACTTCCCTTTAACAAACCCATGCTGTGTCTTAACTATTACTGCAGTCTTCTCTAGATGATCCTGCAATTCCAGGGATTCCATTATTTTCCCTGGAACACAAGTTAAACTAACAGATCTATAGTTACTTGTGTCACCTTTTGAACCCCCTTTGTGAATTGGGGATACATTTTCACACCTCCAGTCCATGTGGACCTCCCCTGAGTCCAAGGGAGCTCTCATAATTATGGCAGGGTTTCCTTACTTCCTTTGCTGCCTCCTTTAATATAACTGGATAGATCCCGTCCACCCCAGGTGCCTTTTTTATGTTTAACTTCAACAATTTCTCTTCCATTTTGCTCTCAGTTATTACAAAATCACTTAGCTCCCTGTTAGAGTTTAATGAACTTCTGGCATTCTCCTCCTTGAATAACTCCTCATGTGTGAATGTAGATGCAAAATACTCATTCAATTTATCAGTTACCTGAGAATGTCTATTTTTCTGCACAATTGCTCATTATACTCATCAGATTCATTAGGCCTACTCTCATTTTTCCTTTCCAGTGCTTATGTCACACCAAACAGACTCAACATTGCACTGTCCACCCATGTCAATTGGATGCACTTCCTTAGATTTTGTGTTTCATATCTAACAGCATAACCTCTCCTCCTTTCCTGCCCTGTCTGTCCTTTCTGTACACATTGTACTCCCCAAATTCCAATTCTGCATTCCTAATATCTGTGTGACACCATGTCTCTGATATACCAACAATATCTGCCTTTGATGTCTTGACTAGCACTTCAAGCTCATCAAATTTATTAACTATACTCCTAGCATTGGTGTACATGCAAATATACATGCACCTGTTCCTACTCTTAGTTACCCTAACACAGTCCTTGTATATACTTGTTTCACTGTGACGCCCAGAATTTAAGAACTAAAGGCTAAATATTAACAAGTAAGAATTGTGTAATCAAATTAACAACTCTGTATTAATGAATTCACCATAATATACCAGTTCTGCTTGACTTTATAGTCATTGAAGAAGTGGCACATGAAGTGCCACAAAATGTCAGAGAATAATCTTTAATTCTTTAAGAAATTAAAAGCAGATTACACTTCATGCAGATTGAAGTGCTCATTATTTCGCCAATTTACATTTAAAATATGTCTATTTATCTATGAATTGTCTTAATCTTCTGACATGTGCTATCATTTATTTTCTGTGTTTCCAAGTAATTTTAGATGCAATTTATTATAGATGTCAGTACAAAATTCTAAAATTGTAGGAAGAGATCATGCTTATTAATCGTTGTTCAATTTTGACCTACAAAAGTTGAAATTCTCCAGAATTCAGATTAAAAAACTGATGAAATTGAATCAAAAAATAGATAAATATATGTAAAAAAAAATTGTATTTACACCAAAAAAAAGAAGTAATACTGAGTTTTATAAATTGTTTTATAATTTTTAAGAATTTTTCTGTTTTGTTTTCAATTTTTTTAATGATTTTATTTTGACTTGTAATTTTACTCTAATGTAGAGCTAATTTCACTCTATATAACCAAGTTAAAATATGAACAAATTAATATTAAAAACAATTTATGTGCAAATTTTAATTTTTATGAATTTTCAAAATTTTATTGAAGAAATTCACTCCACAGAGCTGGCACTCTAGTAGAAAACTTAGACTCAGAGCCCATGTACTTTCATGGAACTCCCTCTGGAAAAGGTTAATAGGAATATTTCACATTTGTAACAAGTATCACAATTGCAAACCTAATGGAAATAATGAGAAAAGTTGATATTACTCTTAAGTTATCTGTGCAAGGATAATCAGCAGAATTTTAGTGTACCAAACTGCTGTTGTGATATAGAATTTAGTTCTCTTCATTGCAATTTTGGTTTACATTATTTTTATTTGATAATGTTATCCCAAAAAATTGGGTTCACAAAGAAAGGCACTAAAACAGCTGCTTAAGCTGTTTGTCTGACAAGGAGGCATCCAAGTTAAATGAAACTTAAAAATTTTTAAATCTAAAAGTGATATCAATATAGATTTTATCATTCTTCCAGTATTAATTTTTATCCGAAAAAGATGCACAACATCTTCATATTTTGGACTCATTTTATGGTCACTAATCAGTCGTGTGTGTGTGTGTGTTCCCCCCCCCAATCACGACACATTTGGAAGAATGTCTGCGACTAACCAGAGATTTGTCATTCACAGACACTCTTCCAACTGTAGCTGCTACTATGTGGGAGTCTAAAATGTTGATAGAGCTAACATTAGGTCTCACTTGAGAGTCATGGGCCAAATTTTTACAAAGTATGGTTGATCTGTGACAGAAAAATCCTCTGTTTTTACAATGGTGGGACTTTTTGTAACATTGAGTACATCCCCATGTGCAAGATCAAAAACAATGACTACCTAGGTGTGAACCAACATAAGCAGGGGTTCGAGTGTGACATCCACATCACACAGCAGAATGAATCGCCCTCTATGTCACTGAGAGCTACTATGCTTGATACCCATATGTATTTTTTTTTAACTTAAGACTTAGAATGTGATGGCAAATTAATTGCATTATGTTTTTCAATTGCAGCAAAGTGATAATTGTGCAATTGAGAAAAACGAGCAGAGTGCAGCAAATCTTTATAAACAATCCAAGAGGATATCCTACATACAGAAATAAAAATTAAAGGTGTCATCATCTCTGGAATTATTTAGAAAACTAACACTTGCACTTTTAAGGACTCCTGATTTTTTGTGTAAATATTTAGGTGTTTTTTTTTTTTTTTAGTTAGTTGTTGGCGCATCGGCTTCTGTGGCCATAATGCACCTCCCAAGGTTGTTGCAGTACTTTGATCCAAGCCCGAGGTGGGATTCGAACCCACAACCTTTGGGTTGCCAGGCAGGCACTTTACCCACCCGGCCAGCCTGGTCGGCATTTAGGTTTATGTAAGCTAGATTGTATTAAATAATGGAAAACTGGGTACCAGTAATGTAAGTTTTCAGTCTGAGTTGAAAAGTTGTTTTCTTCTAATGCTGCTTTTAACAGATTTCTGTAATAGAGTAGATGCTTGTAACAGTCTTCTGTCTTAACTGTAGATGGGTTTCTTCATTAATGCAAATAAAATTGAATTGCTTGTTATAATACTCTGAAAAACGCTGGCACAATTAAGCTGAATAAAGTGGTATTAAACATTAAGGGGAAAAAGTATAAAAGGTAGAATTATGAGGTGGATGCAGTAAAATAGGCCGAGTGGGTAAAGTGTCTGCCTGGCAATCCAAAGGTCACGGGTTCGACTCCCGCCTCGGACTTGGATCAGAGCAGAAAAAATGCAAAAACCTTGAGAGGTGCAATATGGCCACAGAAGCCGATGTACCAACAACTAACAAAAAAAAAAAAAAAAAAAGTAAGATAGTGAGGAGGTCATTAATAGTGCAAATCATTATAATAGTTATGGGATCATCTTGGTCTCTTAGGTGAAACAAACTACATAAAATGAAGGCTATATATCTTTCTTCTTTGTAGGTATCATTTCAAAGGATGATCAGTCATCATGTGCTCAGAGAGCCACAATAGCATTGTACATTTTTAATGGAGTAATGAAAACAGTGAGTATGCTTTCTATTCTTGGCAATAATTAAACGTTATTAAGTTAAAGGGATGTTTTTTTTTTTTTTTTTTTTTTTTTTTTTTATGTGTCATCACTCAGATGACATTGGAGGCACATGTTCACAAAAAAGCAGTTGTGCCAAAAAACATATATATACAATCAGCATAGCATCCTTGTGCCATTGATATATTTCTCAAATAAAGACATTATTTATATAGTTTGTAATGTTATTTTTCAGTATTGCATTAATTTTTTTTTTCATTTTTTTATAATAAAGCAAATGAAATGAATCATTTTAAATGCATGGCACACAGCTCGCTTTAAAAATCCAACCGTGAGAGACCTGGTTTTTTTTTTTTTTTTGCAGTTGGGACTGGCTCTGGGTTTTACAATGCTTAGAGCAGTAGAGAGTTTATAATTCCAACTATAAGGAAATTGTAAAACTGCACTTGGAATACTGTGTCGAATATTGGAGGCCACACTTAAAAAAAAGACATCGAGTGCTTGAAAAGGCATAAAGACAGACAACATACCTGTTGAAATTGGTTGGCAAAAGGGCACCCAGAGTGGAACTTTGAATATGCAAACTGCAGAGCTGTAACTAAATACCTAAGAGGGGATCTTGTTGAGGTTTAATAGGTCTGAGACAGGGGATAGCAAAATGCAGATGAAATTTTCAGTGTTAAATTTTGTTAGAACCAGGTGGAACAAATTCAAACTAAGAAAGAGAGTTTTACAGAATGGATTTTAGGAAGTTTTCCTTTATTCAATTCATTATTAATTATTGGAAAAAGTTGCCTTTGTGGAAGTTGAAATTGACAGCCTGAAGAAATTCAAAGGCCAGTTCAAACAGTACTTTATGGGCAGGGTACAGACAGATAGTTTCTTCCTTTTCTTCTTGTTCCTAACTTCCTTTGGCTTATGAAATACTACATAATAATAATTATGATCAAAACATAAATGCTTCACAGACAAGGTCCTATTTCGTTTGCACCTAAAATCTGATATACCTTCATCAATAGCATTGATAAATATACAAAACAACACAGGGTTCGATGTTGGGTCCTCTGTTGTTTTGTATATTTATCAATGATATTGATGAAGGTATATCAGGCTTAATGTCGAAGTTTGCAGATGATACAAAGGTTGGCAGGGTTGTTAATGACAGTAATGGCAGTGTGCTACTGCAACAGGATCTAGATAATTTGGGCAGATGGGCTAAGAAGTGGCAACTAAAGTTTAACCTTGACAAATGCAAAGTACTGCATATGGGTAGAAGTAACCCGAGAGAAAAGTACCAACTATGTGGTACTGCACTTAAGGTGGTAGAAAATGAAAAAGACCTGGGAGTAATTGTGCAGTCAGATATGAAGTTTTCTGAGCAATGCAGACAGGCTGCCAGGGCAGGTCATGGGGTTTTGTCAATGATATATAGGAATTTTGCTAGCAGGGAGAAGGAAGTGATTGTCCCTCTGTATAAGGCAATGGTCAGGCCACGCCTTGAGTACTGCGTACAGGTCTGGAGGCCTCATTTTACGAAGGATGTAGATTTACTTGAGCGTGTACAGAGAAGGGCAACAAGATTGGTGACTGGAATGAAGGGATCTTCTTACCAAGAGAGGCTTAAGTTCTGCAAATTGCAGTGGCTGTGGAGACTAGGCACCTGTGCGGTGATCTGATTGAGTTGTATAAGGCCTTGAATGGGTTAAGCACGCTGAATTCTGATGGGATCCTTCCACTTGTTCAGATTACGAACCTAAGGGGGCATAAATTCAAATTAAGAAAGGACAGATGTAGAATAGATGTGCAGAAATTTGCCTTTAGCCAGCGGGTGGTTAATTGCTGGAACAAACTTCCATCTGTCGTTGTGGAAGTTGATAGGTTGAATAAAATTTAAGGAGGAACTGGACAGGCATTTGGAGGGAATGGTGTGATTTTTTTTTTTTTTTTTTTTTTTTTGGCTGATGTTGCATAAGCTCATACACTTGCTTTCTTGCATCACATGCCACTACTACTACTACCTCTGAACTTTTATCACAAGCATGAGGCCAGTATAAAAATGTGAGCCAGGTGCTGTGCACTGCTTTCACCTGTCTTGAGTTGGCAGTTTATTGTCAAACTGCTCCAAATCTAATACAATGAGTGATGCCGATTGAAGATCAAAGTTGTATTGAAGGAATGCTAAAATATGATTATAAATTTTTTAAACTTTTTAATATATATACACTGCACTGCCACTTTATTAGGTACACCCCTTCTGTGCACACAATTGATTTATCCCACAACATTGCAAGTCACATGACCATAGTTGTGAATATAAATGCAGCAGAACAACCTTTGTAGTATTAGTTAGGCGTACAAACCATAGCAAGAATGGAGAAAAGGAGTGATCTAACGGACTTCGAATGTGGCATAGTAGTAGGTGCAAGATGTGCTGGACAAAGCATCTCTGAAATGGCAGTTCTCCTGAACTTTTCATGCACCACAGTTTCAAGAATGGTGCAACGAACAGAAAACATCCTCTCAACGGCACTCCTGTGGAAGAAAATCGCTTGTTGTGAGAGAGGTCAGAGGAGGATGACTAGAATTGTGCAAGCAAACAGACAGGCCACAATGTCGCACATCACATCAGAATACAACCTTGGTGTGCGGAACAAAATATCACAACGGACCACTAGTCACACATTGTCGCAAATGGGCTACAACAGCCAACGGCCACATCACATACCTTGTTATCAATGCAGAACAAGAGGGCATGCCTCCTGGGAGCACAGCAACACCAGCACTGGAGTATCGAGGATTGGAAAACATTTGCTTGGTCTGACGAGTCGAAGTTCTTGGTGCATCATCTTAATGGAAGGCTCAGAATTTGGTGAAAACAACATGAATCCATGGACCTATCATGTCTGACGACTACTGTGCAAGGTGGTGGGGCAGTGTTATGGTGTGAGGAATGTTTTCTTGGCACATGTTGGGTCCATTGATACCCATTGATTCATGTCTGAATGCCACATTGTACCTAAACATCGTTGCTGACCAAGTGCATCCGTTCATGTTGACAGTTTATCCTCGGTCAAATGGTTACTTCCAGCAGGATAATGCAGCGGTGCACAAACGCCGAATCATTATGGAATGGTTCCAGGAACATGACAATGACTTTTCTTTGCTGCAGTGGCCCGCTCAATCTGCGGAATTCAATCCTGTTTGAACATCTTTGGGATGAACTGGAAAGGGCTGTTTGCTGCAGGCCTACACCTCCGTTGAATCTCAAGGAACTGCATAACATACTCGTGTCTGCATGGTACTCCATTCCTGCATGTTTTCAGCACCTTGTTCAATCCATGCCTAGACGAATTCAGGCTGTTGCTAAAGGAGGCTCAACACGTTACTAGGTAGGTGTACCTAATAAAGTGGCAGCACAGTGTGTGTATATATATATATATATTATTTATTTTTATTTTATTTTTGGGGGGCACTTGTGCTGTGTTCTGCCACATCTGATTATACTAGTTTTGACACTTTTTTGAACAAGGAATGGTAATACCAGTTCTAAATTCTATATAAAACTGATTATACATTTTTGAAGGAAGAGAGTTATACTAAGTGGCTTCAGAAAAATTAATTCAAGCACTTAAACTTCATAAACAAGTTGAGGGTAAATAGTAAATTTTAAAATGGTGTATAGACTGTTGAAGAATGGTTACAGTTATATTTTGCCTATAGTTCCAATGATAATAGAATAAATCAGATATCTAATGGAGAAACAGAAGTGTACTTTGATAGTTATTCATCAGAAGAGATGCAGGACATTTTGAACAGTTGGCAAGTTTGTTTTTTTTTATGAAAACCCCAAACACGAGAGGTATTAGAACCTGTAGTACTTAGTACAATACATAGGTTGGAGGTTGGGAAGACGAAAGAAAATATTTGTTGACATTACACTTGAACTTCTGTAGACTGTAATTTTCAGCAATTATGTATGAAGGAAGGTTGTTCCAGAAAATGGCAGTTGAATGAATAAATGGGGAAGATGAAAAGTTGGTTCTGTGAGTTTGAAGTTGGACAGTAAATGGATGTTGGCTGGTGGTGGTGGCGGCGGCGGCGCATGTTCGGACTGTTTTGAAAGAGAGAGTGGGAATTATAGAAGCCAATTCAGAAGAATAGTGCCCATGGAAGTATCTGTCGAAAAGGCATTCAGCAGAAACAGTACATCTATGATACAGAGAGTGGAGAGACTCTGTTAGGGATGAGTCATTAATTAACCTAACTGCCATCTTCTGAATGGAATCTAGAAGCCTTAGAGAGGTTTTGCCCCCACCCCCAGATGTGGGAACAATATTCCATGGTAGGGCAGATTTGCGATTTGTACAGAGTGAACAGCTGCTTGGAAGAAAAGAAACACCAAGAGTGAAAGAGAAAACCAAGTTTTTTAGATGCAGAGGAAGCAATATTTGTAATATGCTTGTGCCAAGAGAGATTAGAAGTCAGGGTAATCCCCAAAAAAGATACAGGTAGTTCTCAACTTTACAAGTCAATTCATTCCTAGCGCGCACTCATAAAGCGGGAATTTATTTCTCGTAGAAATAAGGTTAAAAATAGAGGTTACGTTCTCAACAATGAAATTAGTTAGCTAATTAGTTTATGTTTAAACAATGATTGATCAATCAAAAGAAATGAAAACATAGCCTGTAAAATCAAGCAAATTATAATAATAGAGAAATTTTTTACGACTTATAAATGTTAAAGAATGTTTATTCATCGTCATCATCGACTAAATGTACACTCATTGATCTCTCATTATTGGCTCGGCACTCGTTCATTTGTTGCACAAGGAGTCATCTTCTTCAGAAATTTTCAAGAGGCATTTGTTTCCAAGATAATCTTCTCTTTTAATTATAAATTTTTTATGATTAAATTATAATTTTTTAATTGAAAATGTGTTTATGTTTTTTATACGATTGAAGATTTCAGTAAAGGAGAAACACATTTCACCATAATAACGTAAAAAAACCACACAATTCCAGCTATCAATATTTTCACAAATGCACTAACATCGAGTTTACTACCTGCGTGCAGTAACAGAAAAGCCCAATAAACCGGAAAGTGCAAATTGTTTTTATTGTTTTATGGTCGAGACTTCCAGAAATGTGCTTTAAAAAATATTACAAAGGCATTTAAAATTGATTCGTATAACAGAACATATGATAATGATGAAAGTGTAGTGCATTTTAATGATTTTAATTGGTAACTAATACAATTTACAAACCACGCTCACGACCTTTTATATGGCCTTAAGGTCACACCCATGACTTTAAGGCTCTAAAATAACATTTTAGAGAAATAAATAGCTTAGTGATACAGCGAAAATTTCAACTTCTGAGATCTTGAAACAAATTAAACGAATTAAAAAACAATGTGTTATTGGGTTCACAATATGATGGCGTCTCTGGAACTGATTAATATTGTAAAGTGGGGTACACTATAGTATAGCTATGCACGTGGGTTGAAATGTGGTATTTATGAACGTTTAACATTCATTTTTTGCGATTAATGTTCATATTTTCGATTTTGTTGATACTTGTGGGGAAAAAACTTGTAAACCCGGGAACTTGTAAAGCAAGAACTACCTGTATATCATTTTGCCTAGAAATCGGAGTGTCGCCAAAGATAAGCATAGGAGCAGAAGAATCCTTTTTGTGAGATATAAGACAAGACTGAGTTTTAGAAGGATTGAAATCAACTAAGTTGTCTTTGCCCCACTGGAGAATTACCTGGAGATCGGCATTTAAGGAATTGGTAGCGGATATTCGAGAAGTTGAAGCTGATTGAGCAGGGCAAGATTTTTCAAATTGGAAAGTGGAATGCAATGTGTGCTACCATCAGAAAAACTCTGGATAGGATTTCCGGTCAGTGGAAGAAGGTCATTAATATACATGAGGAAAAGAGTGGGAGAAAGAACTGGACCTTGGGGAACGCCAGCATTAGTAGAGAAGTTAGAAGACAGAGAACCATCTACCATCACCCTCAGTGAGAGGCCAGAGAGAAAACTAGATATAATATTACAAAAAACAGTTGGCAAACCATAAGATGGAAGCTTGTTTAGAAGACCTTTATGCCAAACACGATTGAAAGCCTTTGAGATGTTAAGAGCAACTGCTTGTGTTTCACCAAACTTTTTCATTGAATTTGTCCATAAATAGGTAACATAAGCCAGAATACCACCAGTGGATCGACATTAGCGGAATCCATATTGGCAATTGTTGATCAGATGGAAGGTTTATAGATAGTTTAAGAGTTGGTGATTAATTGATTTCTCCATTACTTTAGAAAGAGTAGAAGTAATTGCAATGGGACGATAATTGTATGGGAGTGTTTTGTCACCCTTTTTAAGAACTGGATATGAGCAAATTTCCAAGCAAAACGAAAAATACCTTTGGAATAAGAAAGTGAAAAAAGGCGACAGAGAACAGAAATAAGTTCAGGTTTTGGGAGCAAGTGGAGAAATACCATCAGGATCTGGAACTTTCTTAGCATCAAGATTTGTCAAAATCCTTCTGACATCCTTTTGGCAGAACACCACAGGAGGCATTGAATGGCCTTATGCACTGTGTAAAATCAATTGGAATACCACATGAAGTTGCATCTTTTATTTTATTTATTTTTGTTAGTATAACATACTACTCTTCTTTACATGTTTTATATCCTTACTCCCTTGATTATTTTGTAAATGAAACCTCTTGAATTTTTGTTTAATGTTACAAGGAATTAGGCTTAATTCTGAAAAAATTTTGACAATTTCACAGCTGTTATCAGAGGGGAAAAAAATTCCCACCAAGAAAGTTTAATGCTAAAAATTGTTGCTTAGTTTTTGGACAGGTACATTTCTTGGAAAAGTAATTCCAAGAGGAGCCTTTTATTTCCATGAAATGCTTTATTTTTTTTAATACGTTTAGTATATGTTTTAATGTATGCTTGCAGGGTTTGCTGAATGATTTTCTTTTTGCAACAATTTTATTTGTCAACTTCATATGTTAAGGCTTATATTGTTAATTTTATGGTCATTCCAATAATTCTGACATTTTCACTTTATAACTCTGTGTCTGTGTACATACATACGTACACAGATTTTGTTGATAATTATTTTTCTTTTTTATATAGGAACTTGAACAGTGTGGCTTATGAAGCAAGTTGCATAAGAAAAATGTTTAGCATCTTTTCATTGTGTAAATAAATTTGCATTTGAATGTTTTGAATACTTCACAGAGGTTGCAGTAAATTGGTGCTGTATGTATTCGTGTAATATAATATTATATATTTGTACATGGTGTAAAATAAAATCATTTGACTTGCTTGCTTGCTGTATACTGCTGTAGTAACAGTTTTCAGTATATTTTGTTAGTCACTAAAAAAAAATTAGAGGTAGAGACTGGATAATAAGTGTAGTGACTGCTCAATCAAATTTCCAAAATCTTAATAAATATACTTTTATTAAATTATTACAAACTTGTTTATACAAATAACACATCACAAATACAGCAAGTTAGAGAATTGGAAAAATAACATCTGCACCTCCCCCCTCCTTTTCTCCCTAAAACATTCTCCTATATTTGGAAAAGAACTAAGAACTAAAAATTTTTCCTTTTGCTTTCAGAATTATTTATCTTTCCATGGGGAAAAAATCTATTTCAAGAACAAAAGGCTAATCCCATTCTGACTTCATGCACTGCATTAAGTCAAACTCTTTCTTCCAAATTAGCAGCACTATTAGTTTTAACTCCTTCACTGCTGGCACTGCCATATGACAGCCATGAGTTTAACCCTGCCATGCCACAAATACCAATTGATGCTTTCTATATAATCATTGTTTAACATGGCATTATCAGTTCTGCCATGGTTGGTGAGTTTGTTGTTTCGTTTACTAGTAAAGGTATAAAATAACAATTTATAATTTGAAGTTAGAACTTTTTTTTATGAAAATGTATTGTGTCTACAAGAAAAATGGATGCTGCAGGCTGCCAGCATCAAAAACTAAATGAAGATGACAACAATAATAGGTTTCTTGGATTAATCATAAGAAAGCATTTTCTAGTCACAGTTAAATCTGCCAAAGAGAAGTCTCAGTTTTACCACTACTAATCTGCTGACACCACCTGATGGCCTGAAGTTTCTTGCCCCTAATTATGGCTGGACTGAACTAGAAAGATATTGAGAAAAATCTTAGAGATCCCCAGCCTCCTCTTGTGTCTCACAAAAACACTTTATTTTCTCTGGGACTTTTTTTGTTCCTAATCTAACAGCATTGTCAAATGGTGGCTGCAAGTTTCTTGCTGCTAATCAGTATCAAACTGGACCAGGAGTCACTAAGGTCAATCACAAATCTAAACAAAATTACTTTTATTTTCTCAGGAGATATTTTATTTTCACTGATACCACCTACCTCAAGCACTTCATATAGCATTTTGATCAACCATACAGTGCCAGTACAGGTTTGCAAGTTTATTGGCATCTCAGGTATGCGACATAATATTTTAACATTGAAAGTGTTAAAAAAAAAAGCAGAATTTCATGGGGGAGATATTTTTACCAATACTATGCACATATGATACAAATATCTGTTATATTGTATATATATTAGAGGAACTTTGTTTAAAATTTCTTCCTGCTGACTCATGCACATAAAAAAACTAGGGGTATTTTTATAGTTGCTGATATTTATAATACTGAGAAAATAAGTATTCTTATATCTTGATTGTGCACCTCTTGTATTAACTGGGTGCAGATATTGGTGATATCGTTTATATTGCTTAATTTTGACAATCAGTTATCTCTTATAATGTTTTTTTTTTTATATAACTGAGCTGTTGTTAAATTTTAAATATAATTGAGTATAAAGTAGTAGTGCAAAATGAGTATATCATAAAAAATTATTACCCAGCATAATCAAACAAAATGCATAACATTCCCATTATTACATCAGATTTTTTGTTATAAATACATTCTCAACCATACATTTTTAACCCAATATGGTCTAGAAATCTTTGAAATCTGGGAAATTTCATTGATAAATGGAAATTGGTGAGGAATAATCTTTTTCATTTCTTTTCTCTGAAATTAGTGCTCAGGTCAATTTTACAATAGATTGCAAATGTTTGTCATAAAGTGGCTAAATCACTGTTGATTTTTTTTTTATCAGTAATGCTAATTCCTGTAGGTAGCTGGTACATAATGCTGTTAACTCACATCAGCAAATAGAATTGTGAAGTAAATTTAAATGAAAATTGAAAAGCATTGTACTAATACAAGTTCTTAAAGACCCTAATAGCTTTGGAAAAAAAACTTGACAATTGTTATTACAAATCACATAAACTGATTAGAATCTTTATTCACCTAGAATTTCATGAAGTATACTGCAAATTCTTATTGCCAAATTGTTGAAATTTTAATATAGTAAAGATTCTAAGCTTATCCGCAATAATAACAGAGGGCAATATTTCAGCAAAACTTTATCCAAATTAAATGTTTTGTAGTTATAATCATTCTTTTATTTCACAGATTCATGTTGTGAACAACAGAAATTTAAAACAAAAGACACGGACAGGACTTTGACTTATGAGAACTCTGTGCACGTTCATTCCCTGGTTATTTCATCTAATTTTCATTCAATAGTATTTCAGGAAATAAGGTCTAAGAAATAACACTACTTTTTAACTCTTCTTTTAGCATGATATTAATGGTAGACCAAAATAATACTCTCATTCGTGGCCTCTCATGCAAATTTGCCTTGGGTCAAACCATAAACATGATTTATGAACAGATTAATTATAGTTTGAATGGTTGCCGTATTTTTCAGGATAGTAGATGGAAATCCCCCCATCGAATATCCCCCCTCACCCTACACATGTGCCATAACTTTGGTTGGATATGATTTTAAACTCTTCAAGTTTGGGGGAGGGGAGAGAGAGAGACATGGCATTCCCCTAAGACTGCTTCTTTTTTTGAAAACCAGACTAATAAGGAGAAAGCTAATGGGTTGAGTGACACTAGAATGCAATTCAGCAGATTTTACTTCCGATGGAGCAATTGCAACTATTACTACTGTTGGGCCGACCGGGCTAGCCGGGTGAGTAAAGTGCCTGCCTGGCAACCTAAAGGTCGTGGGTTCGAATCCCGCCTCGGGCTTGGATGACAGTACTACAAAAACCTTGGGAGGTGCATTATGGTCACAGAAGCCGATGCACCAACAACTAAATAAAAAAAATAAAAAATAAAAAAAAACTACTGTTGTCTTCTAGTTTGCTTGATCAAACCCAAGAAAAGTCTTGATTGTAAAATGGGAATGTTTTGCAATAGTTTTTGTTCTGGATAAGTTCATGGAGAATGACTGGAAGCATATTATTACAGAACTATAGAGTTTTCAGAGTCTGATACAGTGAAACATCCCACAATACCTAATTCACTTTTACATAATAAAAGCAAATCCATATATGATGAATCTTCTTCCATTGCACTTTTACATGAATGTACATTGAATATCTAAATTAAAAAATCTTATACGAATTTAATAAACAACCTATGGCCCATTTGAAATTTCAATTCTGGTGAATGACATTAAAACCAAAGAAAATTATCGATCCTGTTATCACTATTTTGTATTAACTTATTTTTTTATCTTATTTAATAGAACTACTGCACCACTGTATTTCATAAGATTTAACTCAATAAATGTGGACTAATATTTTTATAAATCACAACAGATATCATTGAATGATGATAATGTAATATCGTACATGACTATACAGAATGTGGGACCTCGATTTTTGTCAAATGATGAATAAACAGAATCAATAAATGAAAGAGGTCCTGTGTGGCTCTCCCTGATTATAAACTGAAAACTTGTTTATTTTGCTGTGTAAACATCAGTGTATAGTATAACATTAATTTTTGTATTGTATTGTATTGTATTGAATCTATTTGCATGTAATTGTAAACAGAATTAGAAAGCAGTAGGAGTACCTTAACCTTTAATGTGTTTCTCTTGTCTTGCAGAGTTTAAACCACATAGGAAGATTCTAAGGAGGTCTTTTGTCTCACAACAGAGAAAACTCCTTTTTGTTATAAGTTGCTCAGGTATTGCACTTATTGTTAAATAAATAACATCACTGAAAGTTTATTCTGCCATTTGTATAAAAGACAAGACAAATAAGAAAGTACTCCCTGGTATTCTGGCATAGGAGAGAGAGTGGCAGCAGTCTTATGTCAAGCAGTTGTAAAGAAAATTGAACACTTGATTTGAAGAATATTCTAGGGATATTAAGCTGAGGAATCAGTTCCAGTCACATTGAATGCCATGTAATTAGTGAAAGCATTCTCTCTCTCTCTCTCTCTCTCTCTCTCTCACTCTCACTCACTCACTCACTCACTCACACACACATACACACATTTTGATAATAGATCCTGAGTTGAAAAGGAGAGAGTTTGTGTAGATATTTTTTCTTGTGTAATGAATATACCATTTCAATAGAAACACTGGAAGGGTCACAATCCCACTTTCCCATTTAACCTCTTCAAAAAACAAGTTCCATTTAAATCCTCAAACTTACTGCTTGCAGATTAGCAAGAAGATTCCACTAGTGCTCATTTCCCCACTTCTTATATGTCAGTAAGAAAATTCCACTAAGTTGCCAGTGGAACCTAGTGACTATCCAAGTTATTTAGAATCACGAGCTGTACTTTTGTAAGGCCAATACTGTTTACCACTTCCAGGATACAGGCTGATGGACATTCTCCATTAAGATTGCATTTTTTTGGATTTCCAGTGCTTTCTTTGCTGGCTGTTAGTCATTATCTATTGCAGTGGTTTCCAACTTTTTTGCTACCGACACTGTATTTTATCATTATATTTTGCACACAAAGCTCTAGTTTTAGAATAACAGAAATTAAGACAGATAATCCAATCCATATATTTTAATAAAAACCAATTTATACTGGAAAGGAGCATGTAGTTTTTAATTATTAATCTGTATAAAGATGTCCTTCTACCAGCATGTATGAGATGAGACACTTATGATAATTCTTTTGGAGCTAATGGTTCCCTCATAGTAAATGGTAGACCAAAAAAAAATGATAATTCCAAGGCCACATTACAGACCATTGTTTGAAAGTAGTGAGCTTATGAAACTTATGCTGATGAAATTAACCTTTCATCAGTACCATTTGTTTGAAAGTTGTGCAATATGAGTAAGGCAACTAATCAAAAATGGAGTTTATTTTGTGACATAACATAGTGTTTTCCTGTGCAGTTTAAATTCTGTAGGCCAAAGAACACATAATAGGATGAGATGCACCTGTGCTTTTCACTAATTTCAACTAGGCTAAATAACTTTACCTAATGCATTTTCCAGACCATTGGTTGCATGTGTATATAAGGTGCATTGCAACTGGTTCTAATATGAAATGGTTTAAGGTTTAAGGCATTTTTAGAAAAAAAAAAAAATTGAGTATTTCTTAAAGGAAAAACAAAAGGAAGCATTAGCTGATTTTGAAAAAAAAAAGTGATAGTGGGGAGAGTTAATGACATGGTTGTTTATGCTTGATTTTCAGTTTGATGAAAGAAAGACCACAATTCTCTAAAAATAAAATTCAAAGAGTATGTTCTATGCTTGAAAGATCAGTTTAAAATAAACAATAAAATAAAGGCCCATTAAACTCTCTCTTTTAAAAAGTACTTTGCAACTTTCTCTCATGATACCTGTTTGTACAAACAAGTACCATTAGATGCAGTGGAAAACAGGCTTGTGCCAGTCTACAGGACGTTATGCTGGGCAGCTAGCACTAAAGATCCAGATTGGGTATGAGGTCTATAGCTGATGCCATCTCTGCTGTGAGTGGTCTTGGAGTTTGGTTGCCTCCGAGTGCAACCTTAAGTGTGTGTGGTAAATTCTACCTAAGTCTAAATATAGCTATAAGACAGACAGCAAAAAATAGATTGATTTGTATCATTTGAAATATGTTAAATATTAGCAGTAGGTTGTGACTGACGTATCATTTTGTACATTGGGTTACCATTGCAGAAAGATTAAAATTTGCTTATCTAGCATATAAATTTTTAGAAACACATTTATTGTTTCTTTTAGCAAAATTTATATCTACTAGATATTTTCAGCCTTGGAACCAAAACCCAGCTTTCTTTGATGATTCACCCAGTGTTAATCCCTGCAGCATAGGGCTTTTAGAATATAACCATCACTTTGTAGGAAGTTTCACTGTATTTTGTTTCTTAAAAGTTTTAGATGTTAAGACTAATTTAGTTAGCAGAATGTTTCCTTTTTATAGAAATTTTCTATTTTTATGCTATATTCTCATTAATTTAAACTGCTTAGAGTTGGAAATAAGTGTCAATAGTAATCTAAATATGAATATCTTGATTTCACTTTTTCTTTCTGCATGGTGTGTAGGTTGTGGGAGAGTTGCATCCGTGAGCTTCATCATCAAACACAAGTCTTACTGGACATTCAAATTGATGAAGTGTGAACTTACTAATCCACTTATCCCAGTAGCACTCATAAAATTTGTTACAGTCATCTGGATGCTGGAAAAGTCCAGCTCGTGTACAGGCAACTTTAGGAATAGAATTATCCACTATATCCTCAATCTGCTTGACTGTGGGATCCAACTCATCAATGCTTTGACCATCATATAGGAGAGCTAAATTGCTAGGAGGGGCTACAATTGAAGCATCTTTAGAATGACCTAATTCTTGTGGAGGTGGTACATTATCATTTAGATTATCTGCTATTTCTGCTAGAGAAATTAGGGGTTTTATTTCAGGTCCATCAATAAGTGCTGACTCTGGAGGTGGATGTGGAAGCAGAGGTGATTCATTAATGACAGGCACTGAAGGATCTTGTTCTTCAATTGATGGCTCAGACAGATAAACAACTGCTGATTGTGGGAGTGGCTTTTTAACCTTGAGTGTATATTTTCCATGATTACGAGGAGGCAGTAGAGGAGGAACAATTAAGATGTCAAGAGGTTTTTCTGGTGGTAATGAAGGATTATAATGAGAACCTGTTGCAGGAGCTAGAGGTGCTGGGCTATGCTCCTGATCATAATTTGGGGGTGGTAATGATGGTTGGAGAGGTGGAGGAGGAAGAACTCTGTCTTGAAAATCAGGGTGGTAATTATCATTTGGTGGTGGTCCTCTCTGAGGCTGATAATCTTTCTCTATGTGTGGTGGAGGTTCATTTATGTCAGATAGATGTTTTTGATAGCCATCTCTGGGGAGAAATGGAGGAACAATTACAACATCATATGCTTTTGGAGATGGCAGAGGCTTATCAGGAACATCTAAAGGTAGAGGAGGTAAAGAGCCTGCTTCCTGGTGGTGTTCTTGATTGTTTTCTAGGGATGAGATTGGAGGATGTGGCACATTGTTTTGGAGATCAAGGTGATGATTATTTAATGAATCAGAATCTGTTATTTTGGGTGAATATTTTGGAAAATTTCCATTTCTGGGAAGATATGGTGGAACAATAGCAACATCATATGACTGTGGAGGTGGTAGTGCAGACCTATCACTTAAGTGTGGTGCTGATTGTTGGATATGATGAAGATGGGATGGCCTTGGTAGTCGGTTGAAAACTCCAGTTTTTCTAAACTGGGGATCAGGCCCATGTGGTAGAATATGTTGTTTTGGTGGCAATTGTTGCACTGGTTGACTATATTTGTTTCTTTCATGTGATAATGTACTAGTATAGGGACGTTTCTGAAATAGTGAAGGACGAATTTGTTCCTTTGGTTTAATAATGACATCTGGCGTTTTGGTATTATAAATAGTTGTAGGCAATTTGTATGACCTACCATATCCTGGATTTACATGGACTTCCTTTTCAACAACTACTGGAAGACCACCAGTGAGAACACTAACTACATTTTTCATGACTATTTGTAGCTTGTTCATTGGATTCCGTGGAATACCATCATTACCATATCCAAGATAAACCCAAGAATCATCAGGAAGGTTCTTTTGAGAGCGTTGTATTTGTTCACCATCAGCAAAAATTACATGAACATTTCCATGATCTCCATTAGTGTGATCTTGGATACCACCATAATTTCCATTTCCATTATCTTGAATTCCTTTGTCATTATATATATGTTTCCCGTATATCTCACCTGCATCTGGCTTATCTGCACTTAGAATGCCATATTCAGTTCCTCCATAGTTCTCTCCACCTGTGCTGTAATCACCTTCTGCCTGTCCATGATCATTTTCATAATTAACATAAGGACTTTGAAGAGGAAGAGATATATCGGTATATTCTACTCCTGGTTTAGGAGCATAATCATACTCATAACCACCATCTACCGATTGACCCTGGGGCTTGCACTTGCAGTCTTTTTCTTCATTTAATTTTGGATGATAATGACCATTTATTCCATCTTCTATAGTCCCATATTTAGTACGTTCGTTAGGAGGGCCTACTGGAGAAATAGCAAGATAATGTGAACGTAATGGATGATACCCTTGATTGTTATCAGAAACTGGCGGATAAATCAGCTCTCTGTTTCCATATTTTGGATGGTATTTTACCTGTGGGTGGTAATATCCAACAATTCCCTCCCCAAAGGGAGGAGGTATTTGTGGTCTTGTGCTTTGTTTAGCATAAACTTGAATCTTAGGGTGTACTGTTTGTGGGGGAGGACCAGGATATTGAGGTGGAAATGGTTCTTGTGGTGGATTAGGCAATGGTGAAACTTTTGGTTCTGGTAAAATATTTTTGTTTCTTAAAATTTGAGGCCGATAATTTTCCAAAAATTTATCAGCAGTTCCAGAGTTTCCTTGCCCTTTGAATAGTCCTTGGGGTGGTCTAAAGCTTCTATATTCTCTAAATCCACTTTGAATGTCATCTCCTTGAATACCAGGACTTAGATATGGCTTTTGATTTTGGCCTACATTTTGAATTATATGGGGTCCAAAAGCCCGGACATTATAATCATTTATTAATCCATCTGTATTTGGTTCAGACTCCCCTTTTATTCTTTGATTACTAGGATCATCTGGAGAAAGATTTCCATGGCTGTGGCCAGTGGGACCTGTAACCTCATATCTACTTCCAGGAGTCTTGTACTCTCCATATCCTGCAATAGGAACATTCTGACCTTTGTTGTATCCTCCACCATAATCTACACTGGGACCATTGTCACCTTTGTATTCTCTTCCATGTACTATAATAGGAACATTTTCAGGTTTGTAAATTCCACTATATCCTACACTGGGACCATTTCCATCTTTGTATCCACCATTATATCCTACACTGGGACCATTTCCATCTTTGTATCCACCATTATATCCTACACTGGGACCATTTCCATCTTTGTATCCACCATTATATCCTACACTGGGACCATTTCCATCTTTGTATCCACCATTATATCCTACACTGGGACCATTTCCATCTTTGTATCCACCACTATAACCTACACCAGGACCATTTCCATCTTTGTATCCACCACTATAACCTACACCAGGACCATTTCCATCTTTGTATCCACCACTATAACCTACACCAGGACCATTTCCACCTTTGTATCCTACACCAGGACCATTTTCTGCTTTGTATTGTCCTCCATGTATGACAATAGGAACATTTTGACCTTTGTAAATTCCACTATATTCTACACTGGGACCATTTCCACCTTTGTAGTCACCACTGTATCCCACACCTGGACCATTTTGTCCTTTGTACTGCCCTCCATGTACTACAGTAGGAACATATTCACCTTTGTACTCTCCACTGTATCCCGTGCCTGGACCGTTTCCTCCTTTGTATTCCTCTCCACGGTACCCCACATCAGGGCCATTTTCTCCTTTGTACTGTCCTCCATGTACTATAATAGGATCATTTCCACCTTTGTAAATTCCACTATATCCTGCACTGGGACCATTGTCACCTTTGTATCCACCACTGTATCCTACACCGGGACCATTTTCTGCTTTGTATTGTCCTCCATGTACAACAATAGGAACATTTTGACCTTTGTAAATTCCACTATATTCTACACTGGGACCATTTCCACCTTTGTAGTCACCACTGTATCCCACACCTGGACCATTTTGTCCTTTGTACTGCCCTCCATGTACTACAGTAGGAACATATTCACCTTTGTACACTCCACTATATCCCACGCTTGGACCATTTCCTCCCTTGTATTTCTCTCCACTATATCCCACACTAGGGCCATTTTCTCCTTTGTACTGTCCTCCATGTACTACAATAGGAACATTTTCACCTTTGTAAATTCCACTATATTCTACACTGGGACTGTGTCCACTATTGTATCCTATACCTGGACCATTTCCTCCTTTATACTGTCCTTCACTTCCTAGAATAGGAATATTTTCAGAATTATAAATTCCACTATATCCTGCACCAGGAACACTTCCACCTTTGTATTCTCCTCCACTATATCCCACAGCAGGGCTGTTATCTCCTTTGTACTGTTCCCCATATCCAGTAGGAATATTTTCACCTTTATAAGTTCTACTATATTCTGCTATTCCACCAGGGCCATTTTCTCCTTTGTACTCCCCATATCCTACAATAGGAAGATTTTCACCTATGTAAACTCCACTATATCCCACACCGGGGCCATTTTTAACTTTGTATTCTTCAGCATATCCCACATCAGGTCCAATTTCCCCATTATATTTTGTGCTAAACCCTACGCTAGGTCCATGCCCGTCTTGGTATCCTCCTTGACTGCCTTCATATGCTATGCTTGGACCATTTCCTCCATATTCTACCTGGGGACCATTTTCTCCATGGTATCCTCGTCCATATTCTACACTGGGGCCATTTTCTTTATGGTATCCTCCATATCCTATACTGGGACTACTTTCTTTATGGTATCCTCCATATCCTATACTGGAACCATCCTCACCTAAGTGTCCAACAACACCACCACTAGGACCATTTTGGCTTCCATATCCTCCTCCATTGCTGCTTCCTGGAACATCATAGTCTTTCAAATGATGGGATCTGTAACCACCCTGCAGAGGATATGCATGGCCAGCATAAGAGCCACTTATGGATGGTCCACCTCCATAACCATCATGAACACCACATCCAGGAACAAACCAGCGCCAGTTACATAGGAGCTTTTCTTCATCAAAAGCCAGATTGTAAGGACATTTAAATTCATAAGCTTTCAGCTGTCCATCACCAAAAGCATTAGAACAGTAATAAAACCAACGACAATTTTCAGGATCACGGTGGTATCCGTGACCTGGACAGATAAAAGTGCTTCTAGGCACAATTTCACCAGAGCCATCACAGGGAGCAGACCAGGAAGGCCAGTTACATACCTCATATCTTTCATCAAACACTAAACCTGCAGGACAGTCATAAAGAAAAACTGTAAAGTGATCAGCCAATTGGTTGAATTTAACACACCGATAGAAACGTGTACAGTCCCCTGGATGTCGATAATAGCCTTGACGGGTGCAAGGCAATTGATGATAAGCTTGATAATCTTCATGACCAACTAGTTCTATATTACCTCCTCTATGGTCATAATAAGGAAGTGGGATACTGTCAGCAGCTTCCATGTACTCCTCAAGCTCATCATTAATTAAATTAGATGTGTTACTCTTGATACCTGACATTACATCATGAATGTTGCGTAACAGAGGGAACTTTCCTTTGGTACAGTTACCTATATGGTCATCATCATTTGCAGTCCATATCATAATTCCTCCAAGTTCACGCAAGAGGATGTACTTGGCCTGCAGGGTAAAAAAATAAATATGATCATCAGTTCTCCATTTATTTTTTGCATTAACTATCTGCAAATGAACTATCACACACTCTAGTGAATTACTAAAACTTTGCTTTAGTTTCATCTCAAATAATTTTTATCTGTGAACTAACATGTACAAGAAACTTATTTTAGCTTTAAAGTAGTGGTACATAACTGTATCACATTTATAAGGAAACATGTATTTGAAATTTAATTTATTGTTACTGTAATTATTACCTTGAGTTTCAAGCTGATTTCATCATCAAATCCTACCCATTTGTCACCATTGTACATGTATGGAGCTGTTTGATCTTTTTCTCTCACAATTGTCCAGTTTCCATTTTCCCTCATAGCACAGATCTAGAAACAAAAGATATTTGCTTAATAGAAACAAAAAGATATTTGCAAGGAAGCCTCAGGCTTCCTTGCACCATATGGCTAATTATAATAATAATAATAAGAGTTACAAACTCCTTTACTAGGAACATGTGTTCTTTATAAATGAGTTGCTCCTCAACATTTTGAAAATAACACTCTCAGCATTCCAGAAATCTCTTAAATATAGGTGGCAACAAACATGTTAAGGGCTATATGGTACCTCTTTATTTCGATAAAGAGGTGAAGCATAACATTTGCATTCTTATCAACGTGTGAAATTCTCACAAGAAATCAAATGCACCTTTTGCTTACACAAAATTCAATTTGAATAATGCACTGGGAACTATTTAAAAATAGTTTCTGGTGTATTATTTTTAAAAATAATTTCTGATATCCAGTTTTTAAAAAATTGGCTGTAGTTAGCCTTAGTTATTGACTGTTGATTTAGATATTTCTCCATTTATTTTTTATTTCTTTATTTCAGTGTTAAAAATGGCATACAATAGTAGCAGAATTTTAAGAATCAAGTATTAGCCTTTTCAAATTATATACTGAGAGAGCAAAACATCATCGAAAAAAAAGAAATTTGGGCTCTTCAAATATTGACTATATACACTGCCCTACCATTAATATCTGGACATCCCTCCATGAATGGGGAAACAGGTCCTATGCATGCAAGAAGTTACACAGCCTGCTATAAATATGCACACTGGGCTTTGAACAGACAATTGCAAAAGTGGGCATGCAAGATGACATGTGCAACAGAATTACCTCAACAGTTCAACAGAATTGATGACCTCAGCAAATGCTAGACACTGATTAATATGGTGTAAGGAGCACGAATCCTGGACTGTAGAGCAGTGGAAAACAGTCCTATGGGCATACGACTCAAGGCTTGCACTCTACCAGTCTGATGGCTGTTCCTGGGTGTGGTGAGTGCCAGGGGAACAGTTCCTTCCTGATTGTATCCTCCCAACAATGTATTTTGGCGGAGGCAGTGTCATGGTATGGAGCTGCTTTTCATGGTTTGGCTTGGGCCCATTAGTCATTGACAAAACCATGAATGCTGTGCAGTACCAGGATAGCCTGGACAATTATGCAGTTCCAACATTATGGCAATACTTCAGGGAAAGCCCATACCTGTATCAGCAAAACAATGTACTATGTCATACTTCTCAGGTCACAACAGAGTGGTTTGAGGACATGGGTGTGGAAAAGTTGGATTTGCCAGCCCAGAGTACTGGTCTGAACTGTATCGAGCATCTTTGGGATGTATTGGATCGTCGGGTATATGCACGTCGAGATTGCCCAAAGAACAAGGCTGAACTGGTGGCTGCATTAAAGGCCGAGTGGAGGAATTTATATCACCTGACATTTATAAACAGCTGGTTGAGAGTATGCCGTGAATATTGAAGGCTGTCATGAAAGCAAACGGTTTCAGCACAAAATATTAGACACAATAAAAGCTCTTTTTTTTGTCTAAAGGCAGGTGTCTGAATATTAATGGTAGGCAGGGCCGTGTCTAGAGCTTTTCAGGTTCTAGGCATACAAATGAAAGTCGGGGGCCCTCATTATATAAACAAGAATGCGGGTGATATTTGTTAAAAAAATCATAATTTTTGAAGTTGTGTTAATTTATATTATTAGTTTGAGATTACAAAAAAATATAAAATGAAAATAAAAAATCAATATTAAATTATTTTAAGAAATTTAAAACTTTTGTTTTCTAATTTTGACATCTGTAAACTTATTAAAAATATCCTCATAACAAAGAGTTTTTAGAATATCCTTTTCTATGTACAGTATTGCCAGTGTGTTAAGCTTTTGTTCTAAAAGAGTACTGTGTAAATAATTTTTTACCAGTTTCAGTACTGAAAATGAACACTCTCCTTCGGCATTGCTCATTGGTAATGTTAAAAACAATCTTAAAATTATTCCGATGTTAAGAAATGTTGATATAATTTTGTTTTCGATTATAAAATTCAATTTTTCAGAAGCAGTGACTACATTCTCAGCCTTACTTAATATATCAAACTGTTCCATTTCCACTTTCAATTCTTCAACATTTACATCTTTACAGTTACAAAAGTTACAAATTTATATTTTAACAATACAATAACAATAATTTAATAAATATGAAATAAAATAATGTATTACGATTTATTTATTTAAAATAATGTTTTTCAAGTTAAGTATATACAATCAAAAAATCAAATGTAACGTAACAAATTCTGGTTTAAACAAAAAATTAGCAAAAAAGCAATATAAAAGTAATATTTAATCTACTGTAGAGAGAAAAATGGTTCTTATATGTATACCATATTTTAAAATATATCTTTGTTTAAATAGAAAATTAAACAATTTTACAATGTAAAACATAGTTATCATCAAAAAGCAAAATGTAAGTACATCTTATCATTTATAATTATAAAGAAAAAAAAGATTATTTTCATACAAGTAACAAAAAAATTTGTGTGAGTTACTCTCACGCGTTGGAAGTAAAACTTCTTACCATCAATGTTCGGGTCCTTTGATGTGTATTGATTTACCGATAGCGGTTCGACTGCAACTGTAGGCATCAAACTATGTGTAGACAAACGTTTTCCACTGCCTCCTGCTTCCACTCACGTTGTACTAGTGGTTTGTGAAAAACAATGTATACTTATGCACAGTGCACAGCTGAACTGTCGCATACGGTTCCCCCTGCCACCAAAGTATCGACAAAAGATACCGCCCAAATATGACATTGGGTTGCAATAAGTATTATTATTGGTATATATTTTTAATTAAATTTAGAAGTTGAAGCCAGTGGATTTATTTCATGTATTAATGACAAATACCTCTGTGCAGGCCCCTCTTTTCAGCGGGCCCTAGGTACATGCCTTTTTTGCCTAGTGGTAAACGCGTCCCTGATTGGTAGGGCAGTGTATATAGTACTCTGCTTATTTATAGAGCCAATCCTAAATTGCCCTACCCCCCCTAAAATTCAAATAGCTTGGGTAACAAGTGACCTTAATCGATATTGGCACTCTGATTTTCTCACCCTTAACACCGACAATTGGTGTTGATTTTTTTCATCAGAAACCCTAATACATTCTTCACCCCTCCACTCACACACAAATATCTACAGATATCACTGTACACACACGCATACATGAACTACTTTACCTCAGAATGGGTAACCAACCATCTAGCATCATCCGCACCACCATCTCCATCAAACGATTTGGCTAATGATCCCGGATTAGTTTTTGATGAGTCTGCTAATACATATGCAACACCAAAAGTTGGAATACCAATCACAATCTGATCCTTTGGAACTCCCAAAGTTATGAGAAGATCTACAAGAGAATCCTAATCAAAATGAAAACACTATTAGCATGATTACCAATGTCTATTTGAAATATATAAACACAGATATTTTTACTAATACTATAAAGCAGCATACTATTTTAAACAAAAGAAATCCATCACCAACACTCTCAGTTATAAATTAAATTCTTCATGAATATTTAATGTCAGCATCTTAAATTTTGGTAAAGCCTTTATTCACATGGAGGTGTACAAATTGGAGCGGTATACCATTAGAAACAAGTTACTGCTGGAGATAAAGGTTGAATGGCAGGAGACAAGTAGTTATTAATGGTCACTACCCTTCATGGACTATTGTTATTAGTGGAGTCCCAGATGGTTCTGTGCTAGGTCTCTTTTACTGTTTTCAGTATTTATTAATGGTATTGATGAGCAGATATCAAGTTTAATATCTAAATTTGCTGATGATACAAAGTTTGGCAGATTAGTTAATGATAATAATCAGGGTATGCTCCTGTGATAATGTCAGCATCATTGGTCATTACACTGAAAAATTTGATCAACATAACATATGATTTCCAGTGTACGTAATGCAGTTGTCTACTGGAATTTTTGTTTCATGCCTTTCATTTTATATGGCTGTTATCCATTGCAAATTAAAGTTTGTGTTTGAGTACTCCAAAGCAATGAAGTTTAATGTGTACAAAACGAGGTGTTTCTAATAAAACTGCCACTTAATTAGGTATGCCTACCCTTTACACGAAATGGAACTCATTCAGTAACAGCATCACATGTTCATACCATGAGATATACAGGGGGTGTTGTATGTGTGCAATTCAGTACTAGAATAGGGCAAGATAAAACATTTAAGTGACTTTGAACGTGGCATGTCAATCAGCACCTGCCATGCCAGTATGAGTATCTCAAACTCTGCTACCTTACTGAGGTTTCATATGCTACTGCATCTACAGTGTATTAAGATTGCTCCAAAAATCAATCACTTTCTCCTTTCAGCCAGAGGGCGTTATAAGCAAACGTCCATCTGGTGTTGCAGACATGGGTGATTTGAATAAATTTATGGAAGTATTAGACATTATTAGAAGGGATGGACAGATTAGTAGGCATTTTATTTTAGCTGATGCTATATAAGCTTGCTTCCTTGGATCATTTGGCAATACTAATACTAACTTCTAGCCAAGAGAAATCCTGTGGTTGGAAATAGCACACTGACATGAGAAACTAACAGAAGTGACAAAAGTTTTCAGGATAACGGAAAGCTATAGTCAGTCAAATAACAACCCAGTACAACAGTAATAACCAAAGAGACACTTAAGAATCCACAACTTGTCATAAATTGTCATGGGTGGAATGTTGCAGGTGATAACCAATCTAGGTTCCACCCTGTTAGCAAAAACTAATGTATGGTTACAGTGGATTCAAGAACACCAACACTGGACAGTGGAGGATTGGAAAAACATTGCCGAGTCCTTCAAATCCTGGTTCCTGTTCTTTCACACTGATAGGTGGACCACAATATGGGTTGAAAACAGCACAAATCGATAGACCCATCCAGGAGTGTTTGCATGGTGCACAGTGGGTCCCTTGATAGCAATATTTGAATGCTACAGATTATCTGAAAATTGTTTCCAATGAAGCCGGTCCCTTCGTGGTTACAGTGTATCCATCTGTGACTGGCTTCTTCCAGTAGGATGATATGCCGTGTCACAAGGTATATTGTACAAAACTGGTTCCAGGCACATGAGAGTGAGTTTGTGTGCCGAAAACCAATAGTCTCCCTAATCCCTATCTGAATCCAATTGAGCACCTGTGGGATGAGGTGGAATGAACTCTTTGGAGTAGAGATCTGCAACTATCCAATTGCATTAAATGTGAGAAGCAATTGAGTGAACATGGGCCAGATTCTTGTGGCATGCTTTTGATACCTCCTTGAGCCCATGCTACAATGAATCCAGGCTCTTCTGAGAACAAAAAGGGAAACCTACTCTAGGTAGAAGTACCTAACCAAGTGGCCACTCAGCATATACACCACCCTATATGCTTGAGAACTACTCTGCCCAAAGTATTTAGACCTATAAATGTCATCTACAGTATGAACAAGGTACATGCAAACAAGCAGAATGAGTGGAAATGCAATGGTTATTTGTCACAGTGTGCAATTTGGTAATAATGTTTGTTGTCAGTGAGTGCATCTTTGATTAAAGGTGATGTAGGTTTTTTATTGTTGGAGAAATTCATTATACGTTTTTATTTTTAATTATATTCATTATATTTTTAATTATTTTATTGAAGTTTCATCTACTTACAACATTCTCAGCATCTCCAACCCCATGAAGACGTCCAGGATGTTTTATTTTATTTTCTTGGGTTTTATCAAATAGGAATGCTGGTAAGTTAATGAAACTAGTGTATCTAGAAAATAAAGTAAAAAAGAAAAAAATCAAAATTTCCTTTAGAATATGGGAAACACGTAAAAAGAACAGAATTCCACCACAAAAATAACTATACATATATTACTTGGTAATGTTCTTGAAATCATAGCCACTGACGAGATGATGAGGCCACTTAGAAACTGTTATACTGAGAACTGTAGTCCGTGGTGTCCCTTTCTTTGGAGTCTCCAAGATTTCATGAAGATGCTATGAAAATTTTAAAAAATATGAATTAAGCAGTAGTCACTTGCAATAAGTTGACTGCTAGAAAAATGGCAACTGATTTACCTTTATGATGTTAGTGGGCAGTCCATTGTTTGTGATATTATCACCTTCTTCTTCCATACTCTCATAGGTCCAGTCAATGTCCAGTCCATCTAGTTTATGAAAATGAACAAATTCCTTGACATTTTTACCAAAGATGGCAATTGTTTTGTTTTCCACAAAATCTTCCAATCCACGGATGGATGCCATTATTCTCAAGGCTGGATTTGCATCTTTCAATTTAAACAGCTGGACCAGGTCATCTATTAAAGAGAATATTTCAGTAAAAAAAAAGTTCAGTGTGAATATGGCAAGCTCATATTTTTGGGTGGATGAGAAAGATATTAAGTCTAGAATTTCGCCAATTTAAAGTATAAAGAGGGAAAAAAAAGCAATAATAAACAAAATATATGCTTTCATCCCAGAGATACACATCATTTCTCACCTGCCTGATCCACTGTTAATGTCAGATCCGCTGTAACTCCAACATAAGCATATATTACGTGTGTACAAAGACAAGGATTTAACGAAGAAAGTAGGAACGAATCATCTTCTCCACGCACATAGCAAATAATCCTCTTCTGAGGAGCAGATCCAGGGGTGCAGATACCTAAAAAATAATAATAATACATAAGAAGTTAAACTCAAGTAGTGTCTATTGTAATAAATATATTGATCTTTTACTGGTATATGAGAAAATACGATAAAATTTTCATTCTCATTTCATCCCCAACTTGATAACAATTATTATCTTTTCTTTTATTGTTGTTTGGTATTTACACCAAGGCAACTTAGGCTGCAAGTAATCAGTAAATTGCATGATTCTATAGTGGGTTTGCTTGTTGAATAAAAACAAGTTTCCAGGATAAAAAACGTTGCCAACAAACTTTCCACATTTTAAACAAAAAAAAAAAAAAACCTATAAAATAACACTACACTGCATTGTGTTTTTCCATAATTACTGCTCAGAGGACCATAGCATCCCACTGGTGATAGTGACAGAGCTTAGACTCTTTTTGAAACCTCGCTTATTATTATTATTAGAAAGCCTGAGGCTTAAGCTGCACCACCAGCCAAATAAAAATTCCTGAGTTACCCTGAGAGAAAGAGAGAGAAATAGAAAGGAATCACAAAGAAAGAGAAGAGTGATGCTATCCAGCTCAGGACCCTGGGTATTCATGAGTTGACTAAAGTATTAGTATTAGGAGTGGCAAATGATGCAAGAAAGCAAGTGCTTATAGAACATCAGTGGGAAAAAATAAAAAATACAGCCTACATCACTTTTCCAACCCCTCTAATAATTTTTCTACTTCCTCCTTAAATTTATTCAAACTACCCAATTTCATTGCACTAGATGGAAGTTTGTCCAACAATAAACTACCCGCTGGCTGAAAGAAAATTTCCGCTAACCTGTCCCGCAACCATCCTTCCTCAATTTAAATTTATACTCCGTCCTGTGTGTAGTCTGACCAAGAGTAAGAATGCCATCAAAACTGAGCTTGCTCAATCCAATCAAAGACACTTCGCAGGTGCCTGGTTTCCAGATGATACAATTTGCAGAACTAAAGCCTTTTTGGCAAGACCATCCTTTTGTTCCCTTTACTAATTGTTGCACTTCTACCCACTCGTTCCATCAGATCTCCATCCTTTCTAAAATGAGGCCTCCAGACCTGTATGCGCTACTCAAAATGCGGCCGAACCATTGCTTTGTACAATGAGATAATCACCTCCTTATCCCTGCTAGCAAAATTGCTGTATATCATTGAAAAGGTCCCATGAGCTGCTCTGGAAGCCTATCTGCACTGCTCAGAAAACATCTCTGACTGCATAATTACCCGAAAGTCTTTTTAATTTTCCACTACCCTGAGTGTAGTACCACACATTAGTGAGTTAATCTGGGATTACTGCTACCCATGTGCAGTACCTTGAATTTATCGATGTTAAACTTCAACTGACATTTCTCAGCCCGTTTGCCTAATTTTTCTAGATCTTGTTGCAGTACTTACCTTGATTACTGTCATTAACCACCTTCCAACCTTTGTATCATCTGCAAACTTAGACATTAAGCCTATTATACATCAATATCATTAATAAATATAGAAAACAATAAGCCTATCAGGGGCGTTCCTAGGGTATGTGGCGCAAATCGCAATTTGATGCCTGGGTACCAACTGAAATTTGGCGTCCCCTTTAAAATTTTCTTCATATGTGTGTGCGAGTTTCAGGTTTTCTGGCGTTCCTTGAACGTTGCAACCCGGGCGCAGGCACCCGGGCTTTTACCCTCGGAAAGGCCTAACCCTGACTAAACCCCTGGGAGACTCTACTAATAACATTAATTTACAAAGAGCAGTATCCATTAATAACTACTCCTGTTTTCTCCGACTCAGCCATATTTTTATCCATAGTAGTAACTTGCTCTTAACGCCATGTAAAAAACTTTCTTGAAATTGAAGTATATGATGCCAAAATTATATTTTTGTATCCAGTTTCTTTTTACTGGTTAAGTAAATAATATAGTTTTTAATTGAACAACGTCACCCGGTTGGTGAATCCGTTATTGGTTAAAAATTCGAAGGCACTGATAGCAGGTTTCAGAACTATTTGGTTCCATCAACAGACAACATGGAACCTCAATTAGGGACCTTGTATTGAGCAAAGAGTTAAATTCATTGAAGCTAAACGAGCAGCCAACTGTGTTAGGGAGGAAAAATTCTGATTGAAAAAAAAAAAACGACTGATGTTATTCGATATTAGTTACTTTAGGACAGCTCATGGAAAAATAGTCTTTCCACCCTCGTGGGTAGCACAGTTGACATAACACATCCTCCCAACACTGCGTGGAAAAGATTTGAGTTCGAATCCGTCAATGACGCGAGGAATTTTTATGGGCCTTTTTGCAATATAGCCGAGTTAGTCAGTCTCAGACGAGAGTAGCATGGTTCTTTCTCGTGGAAACTTTGATTTTTCATCCAGCAAACAACAAACCAACCATAGAACACGCCCAATTTACAAATATATGGGTATTATATATGGACAAATATAGCCTATGTTGCTAATGTGCCTAAAACCTACAACAAGCAAGCAAACAGTCTTTTCTAAAGGGCCTAAGCCCAAGCTCTCTTACTGGAGGTTCAATACTCCTCATGCAATAATGACAGAAAAACATTATGCAGTGTAACGTTATTTTCTCGAAATATTTCAATACCTGCGTGTTGAAGGGCTTAAGAAACATATGTTAAGAGGATCTCAAATATGTAATTATAGATTTCTACTCTCGCAGAAGTAAATGAGGCTCTCTTAGATAGTGGGGTCCCAATCATGGCTTATACGACATGCTTATATCTGGCTCTGTTTCCTGCAAAATGTGCAAAACCTTATTGGTAAACATAGATGTGCGAAAATTTGCTTTTTGTTAAAGAGTGATTGATTATTGGAACAAACTTCCATCTGATGTGTTGTGGAAGTGGACAATTTGAATAAATTTAAGGAAGAATCGAACAAATTATTAGAGAAAATGAACAGATGAGGTGTTTCTTTTTTTTTTTAATTAGCTGACGCTGTATAAACTCCGTTCCTTGAATGATCTGCCACTACTGATGCTAATACCACAGAGTATTAAGATACTACTCGGTGGCTAATACTGTGCTAATGCCACTTTCCTGTGGAGGGCGCAAAGGAAGCGCTATGATCAACTTTAATGGATTTAGTTCTGGTTTGACTTTTATTTATTTCAGTGGAATTAGTAGTTTTATCACGAATAGTGTTTGTAAACCGTGTTAACTAACCCGAATAGCGTTAACACCCCCCCCAGGGGCTCAAATCTGGTGAGTATGGAATTGGCACACCCAGGGTCCCAAGCTGGATATCATCATTCTTCTCTTTCTTGGTGATTCCCCTCTCTCTCTCTCTCTCTCTCTCTCTCTCTCTCTCTCTCTCTCTCTCTCTCTCTCCCTCTCTCTTTGCCTCCTTGTGGAATACTTGGAAATGAAAACGTAGATCAGGCAACAAAACAACCATAATACTTCACTAGGAACGTCTGCACCAGACTGGGACTGGGTCAAAGTTGGTTCAGTGGCACCATTGTACCCACTCTTCCCTGGAAGGGGTAAAGCATAGTCGGTGTGAGGCACACTGGCAGGCTATTTAAAGACCAAGGATTCAAGACCATTAAACCATTATACGAAAAGCCTACTACTCCCAACGGAAAAATATATGGCAAGAACATAGCAACAATAAACTTGTGGAAATTAAAACCAGGAAAGTAAAAAAAAAGAGGAAGAAGCGGTTATTGCAAGAGCATGCACTGGATACATTCATATAACCCCTCTTTACCTTGTCAGAAGCGAAGGCCCTCCATTGTGTACTCATATAAAGTATACACTGCCCTACTATTAATAACCGGACACCCCTCCATGGACGAGGAAACAGGTTCTATACATGCAACACGTCACAGAATTTGCTATAAATATGCACACTGGGCTTCGAACAGACAATTGCAAAAGTGGGCATGCAAGATGACACGTTCAACAGAATTAACAGAATTGATCACCTCAACAAATGCTAGACGCCGATTAACATGGTGTAAGAAGCGCGAATCCTAGACTGTAGAGCAGAGGAAAACAGTCCTATGGTCAGACGAGTCGAGGTTCGCACTCTACCAGTATGATGGCCGTTCCTGGGTATAGCGTTCCTGCTCAAACGTCACCATTACCTATTACCATGCAGGGCCTGTTCTAGGATACAAGAGATCCAGGTGTAAACTCTGATCCTTGCCCGATTTTCATAAAACTAAATCTCTATTTCTGTACACAGTGTGTACAGAAATAGAGATAAAATAGTCCTTAAATAGTCCGCCCAGGTTCCTCTCACCGACTACGTTTTACCCCTTCCAAGGGAGGAATGCAGTGGGGGTGCCGGCCCAAGGTTAAATAAATAAATAAATTTTCTGTTTATACTCCGGGACGACCAAACAGTCAGAGGAGTTAACAAGATAGACAGAATACAAGAAACAGCACCGTATTCAGCAGTCACGGGCTTGAACCCCGGTCACTCAAGGCACGTGTACTTATGCACCCGCGCGCCTGACCACTAGGCTACGGCGGCCTTTTAAAATAAATAAATATTCTGTTTATACTCCGGCACGACAACCAAGTCAGTAGAGTTTACAATAAATCGTCAATACAAACATTTATCGTATTTAGTAGTCACGGGCTTGAACCCCGGTCCGCTCAAAGAACGCGTGCTATGCACTCTCGCTCCTGACCACTCGGCTACGTCAGGCGCCCTCCTCCCACCGATGCGAATATTTTGATTTTTTGGAATGATTAATTTTACATTTTATTTACTTACAAAAAGTAAATTATTCGAAATATAACACTAAACTTAAAATAAAAAATAAAATTCATAAAGAATGTTAATGCAAACGAACAAAGAAAAATCACACTCTTAAGCATACAGTATACAAAACAAAAAATCTACATGTTAAAGCAGAACTTTTCGACAATAAACAAAATTTGACAAAATTTATTAAAACTTGTTTAATAAATTAGTAAAAGTAATTCCTAAAAGTTTTAATTTTGAATTTAATATTGTTGTTTTTAACATGTTAACACATGAAACACACAAAATGTTTCTTGCAGGCTTTGTTTTTAGGAGGAGGGGGTCGCGCTGGGATCCCCCTAAACCTTGGCGCCCCTGGGCCAGTGCCTACTCGACCTTACCTTAAAGCCGACCTTGTGCAGTGATTCGACTGGACCCAATTGGCCCCAATTCCAGCCAGGTGCAGGCGTTCCAAGTGACGTATTAACTATCAGTTTACTACTGCCTATTTACTATATCAGTAGTAAACAACTGTCATGCAAAACAAGATAAGTGGCCTGTTTCCAGTATCACTCTGAGACATTGGACCATTTATCTTGAAAAGCTATTTGAACAACATCCTAAAATTTCAAACAGATTTCTCAATTCCTGAGTGGGCCATATTCAATGAACCAGAATATACTATAGCATGACGGTTTGCAATTCATCTTATCTCTTTCTTCTTTAATAATAAACAGAAGATTCTTAACTGTCGATCTGATCTTATACAAAAAACTGGTAGCTTTTTTATTGTAGATCAAATTTTCAAGTTGCCCAAAGTGGACAAGAAAGAGGTTAAAGAGATGGTAATAGAGCCATTCATCTCTCTCACGGTAATTACATATTGTTCATGTACCATTATTTTGTTAAGCGCATGATAGTTATTTAGTATCTCATGAAGATAGTTACTCATTTGCGTTCTCTTTTTCGTGTTCCTCCGGGTATCTGTGAGTAGGGCAAGTTCTCCACCCATCTCCCGACAAGTAAAAGCCAACTGTTTCCTAAAGAAACGCAACATAGACCTTTAGAGAATAAATTTTTAATCTAACATCTCCTGCGTGTTGTAGGGTGACCTAAATCACCAATTTCATACATGAAACTGTGATCGGGTGCACAAAGTTTAAGATGGTCATACTGTTGGTTTAATAGCTGCAATCACGCTCACGCATATTTTATCAGACCGAGTTTTGAATGACCTGATTCACACTGTCACTGCACCAGACTCCGCATGTAGAACTGTCAATGTTTTTTCAGTGGTGCATAAATCAAAATTTTGAAAAGAAAGTGCTAAACGTAATGTATGTGTATCAGTTTATCAGTTTCTTTCTCACCTGATATTAATCTATAACGCTCTTAGTGTTTTTAAAAATAAAGAATCACCATTCACCCACATAGGGGTCGTAAAGGTCCGGCAAACATCAAACGGACCAAAGAATACATGCACTTACAAATCAGGTTAGGCCAATCACAATATACTGACTCTGCATAGCCTTAGTTGCTTTGGCGCTTTACCTTTCAATAAAAATTGAAGTAAAAAATTGTTAAAGAGCGTAATGCAAAAAGCCCCACTAAAAATTGAATTGCAACTATTTAATATTATAATATGCTGACCAAAATTAAAATCTACGTCTACTGAGCTATTTAAGTCAAGATAATATAGTGGATCTCACAACCACTGGATTCAAACCTACTGGAGAACTTGTGGGAGCATTTGAAAAAATGGACATCCAGGATATCTGTGTATACGTTGGAGCAACGGATCTCATTTATTTCCCATTGCAATGGACCCTATTTACACAGTTAAGACAACCCAAACATCTGGAGATGGTATCATAGTATGAGGAACGTTCTGTTGGCATGGGCTGGGTAGGTTGATACCGGCAGAGGGTAAAACGTCATCCAGTTGTTTCAGGGGACTTTAATATGCCACATGCCTACAACGGATGTAATGCCAATCAAAATAATGTGTGGGCACTGAAAGGTAGACCAAAAAATTTTCTTTTCTTTAAACTTGAATCAGAATTGCAAATTTCCAACTAGAAATGAAAACTACTTGGATTTAATGTTCACCAACTTTCCTTTAGAGATCTATAAGCCTACAAAACTTTTCAAATCAGACCACAGTCCCATGACTTTTTCCATTAAGAAGATTTCAGTGAGAGATACGGATTTGGGTAGAAAACAGAAGCTTAACTTCAATAAAGTGAAATAACCTGATATGAATTATGGATTCAAAAACTGTAATCGGGATTTATTATTAAAAATCAAGGATCCTCAAGAAGCTGTGGACTGCTTTTATCAAACCATTAATGAAGTTACAAGCAACCTTGATCCATTCTATAATGCTGCAGACTCAAATTACCCACACTGGTTCTTTAAGGAATTAAAATCCTTACTAGAAAAAAAACGTAAATTGCATAGTAGGTTTAAGACCAATAAAGAATTGTGCTTGTACAATAAATATTTTTCCTTAAGAAAACAAGTCAAGAATACATTAAAACAGGACTACAACAAATACTTGGGCTTCGTTGAAAGAAGAGTCTTTGAGGCAAAAGATATGAACACCATATTCAGTTATTTCAAAACAAAAAAAAATCGAAACGCTGTTGTAAACACGCTGGATATTCCCAAAGATCTTTCATCTATGTCAGAGAGGGACTGCTTTGCTGGCAGCTTTGAAGAAATATCAAAACAGATTCAGACAACGACTTACCTGAACTTAACGAAATTTCCCCCCCCCCCAATTACATTGATACCTTAAGAGTATTTAAAATAAACCAAGCAGAATTGTTGAGCACAATCCAGAGTATGAAAAAGGACCTCACACTAAGGTCCGGATGGTATCCCTACTGTTTTATGGAAGAAATGTGGAACTACGCTGGTTAAGCCGAAAGGAGACCCATCCTCCCCAAAAACTACACACCAGTTTATCAATTAAATACACTCTCAAAGATAACTGAATCAATTGTAATGAAACAGCTTTTTAATTTTATGAAACTTAATCTGTCGGATTTCTCTCACGGACTTATCAAGGGACGTTCCACCTGTACTGATATGATTTCTTTTATATCGGATATATCCCAGGCGCTTGACAAATCGATACCATCTTCCTTGACTTAACCAAAGCATTCGACAAGGCAGTTGATCAAAAATTAATTAATAAACTGGATCGTTATGGGCTCAGAGGACAGGCTCTTGACTGGATAGCAAACTACTTGGAAGGGAGAGAAATGTCGGTGACTTTTAAAGGTAAGATGTCACATCCGTTTAAACCCTAAATGGATGTCCTGCAGGGATCATCCTTGGGTCCACTGCTATTTCGGATCTACATCAACAACCTGCCAAGTATTCTTGGAGACTGCCAAACTAAAATCAACATATTTGCAGACGACAAAAATTTACAAAGCTATTCGTAATACCAACGACTGTACCACTCTTAACGAAGCTCTGCAACGAGTAATCCAGTGGCTGAATGAGAATAGAATGGCTGTCAATGAAAATAAGTGTGAGCTGATGAGTTTTGCCAACGTACACAAAAAAAATAAAATAAAATAAACTTAACTCTGCCAAAAATTTCGGTATTTTCATCAAAGAATCACTTTCCTTTTATGTCCATGTCTCAAATATTGTGAGGTTGGGTAGCAAAAACTAGGATTTCTTAAAAGGATCAACTGAGACTTCAATCAATTGGCACTATTCATATATTTTTACAAAATTTATCTTAGGCTAGCCCTAGAATATGCCTCCCAGGTCTGGTCCCCACATGCAGCTTACCAAAAACAAGAAATTGAAAATATCCAAAAAGGAGTTTCAAAAGTGGATCACAATATAATGAGAAATCTTACCAAGAGTGGTGTGTACTCTTTAAACTCGAAACGCTAGAAGAAAGAAGATACAAAGCCGATCTACTTCTATTTAGCCAGCTGGTAAATGGTACCATAAATTGCCCATACCTCGTCTCACAAATTAACTTCAACGCACCGAAAAGAGATTTAAGAAACCATACTGCTTAAACCATCCCATGCAAGAACAAATTATGGATATTACAACTACTACAACAGGACTGAAAGATTAATTAAAAAATCAAACTTGGAGATATTTGATACCGCTGGACACTTTAAGGGGCAACTGAAATCTCCAACCACATCACTTACCTGAGCCTTTAAATTGCTTTTTTCTTCATTTATGTACCTTTGCCGTTTTTACCTGATGAAATTTATATTCCAAGTTTCTGCTTTGTAAATGTGTAACTTTATTTATGTTGCTGCACACTAAGGCATGTTTGTTTGCTGTTTTAAATAAATAATTTGTAAAATAATAAGAGAAGTTTATCTCAATACAGTACGTAGAACACTTTCGTATGATACTCTCCAGAAATTAAAACGAAAAAATCGAAAATCTTACATTAGAGTAACAAATAATAAAAAATCAATTTAACGCAATTAAAAATAAGAAAATTAATTAAAAGAATTTAACGAAAAATTTGCAAAACGATTTTCCTTCCTGAAGCTGGCAACGCTTTTCGACCATATGTCGTGATCACAGGAATGAAAATACAGGGTGTGCCAAAAAGGTGTAACCGATTTTAAATGTTTGTAACAAATGTAATTTTAATGATAGAAACACAAAACCTGCGCTAAATATGAGAAAAACAGTTGAAGTTTTTAGTGACATTCAACATGTGCATCACTTGTCACACGAACAATATCTAATCGGTAATAAAGTTCCTCCCATGTTTTTTCGAGTATGTCACGCTTAATCATGATAATTGCATTTGTAATCCTGCGCTTTAAGTCTGTGATGTCTGCAACAGGGGTCTTGTAGACTGTGTCTTTGACGAATCCCCATAAGAAGAAATCACAAGGGAATAAGTCTGGTGAACGTGGTGGCCACGCAATGGGACCATCAGGTCCAATCCAACGCCCAGGAAACTTGTCATCAAGGAACCGTATTTATCCCGTATTTACTACTGAAATTACGCTGAACTTGCGTTTCAGACTGGGTCTCAATAAATCAATCCACTACCTGTGCTTTGGTCATGGGATCCATTTGTTACCTCTCTACTTAAACTTCAGGAGAACCGTCACAATCTGCAAAAGAAAAGAACGGATTATTAGTTTCCTATTGTTTGTATTGCTCATTTAAAATTGGTTACAGCTTTTTGGGACACCCTGTATGTTTCCAACAGAAACTCGGCATTTTCATCATTTTATAGCATTATAAAACCCTTTAGACAGGCAATACAATTTGGGATTAAGAACTATGATACATTTGACGCCTTTTCGAACCCGTATCACATACTATGGGAGGTATTTAGACGATGTTCTAGTTATTACTGATAGTAGTACTATCCAAGACATTTTACATTCGTTTAATAATATTTATTCTAGACTCAATTTTACATCGGAAAGGGAGGATACGGTTACTAAGTCATTAAATTTTCAAAATTTCACGCTTACTTGGGACTCGAATAAAATCCAATTTAACATCTATCGAAAATCTACAAACACCAGTATGCTTCTACATTATAACAGCTATCACCAGTTCACCTACAAAAGATCGATTATCTTTAACCAATTTCTAAATGCCTACAAATATTCAACGACGGAATCTGCTTTGGGCTCAGAATTACAAATATTAACCAGCAGATTCTTAAACAGGGGTTATCCCCTTGCTACAATAAACCGAATTAGGGTACAAGCTAAGGACAGGATACAAAATACTACACCAACCAACAATAGTAATATCAAAAAATACTTTATTTCTGTCCCATATGTTGAACAGTGGCACAAACAGCTTAATAGATTCTTTAAAGTTACGGAATTTAAAATTGTAGCCAGGCCAATTCGGAAATTACACACTATACTGAACAATCGCTCAGTCCTTTCCTCGTTCGCAACACAAAAAAATGACACTAGATAAAACATTTCTTGCGGTGATTGCGACTCGTCTTACCAAGGTTCGACGCGGTTTCCTTTGAATATTCGTGTTAATCAACACGCGGTCTCAGTTCGTGCTTCTCGTTCAGTAGCGTCAGGATTGGGCTTTCACGCCGTTAACGAAGAACATATTTTTTTATTTAACGAGGCCAAAATACGTATTGAGCATTACAGCTCTGGTTCATACTATTCAAATAAATAAATAAACAAGGAGTACCTGTATCAGATCTGCAGCACTCTGTAGTATTTTACTTTTATCCCGAAGGTGATGGCCACCTTATGGATGACAATGCAACAGTGCTAATGCTAGAATCGTGCAACAATGGTTCGGAGAACATGACATGGATTTCCACCATCTTCCCTGGCCCTCACATTCACGTGATCTCAATCCTGTTGAGAATGTGTAGGATACGCTGGAGAGAGCTATTTGAAAACGAAGTCCTCTTCTTTCAACTTTATCAAGTTGAAATAGTTAGACCAAAACGCACTTTACAGAATCCACACGAATAACAGCAAGTGAGCCCCGCACACTTGCTGTTATTCGAAACAAAAGCGGCCCGATTCGATACTGAATAAAGGTTCATAGTTTTTTGGCAGTGTGTGTACATACAGTGTACACACACTGCCAAAATGGACGTAAAAGGTGTATTACCCAGTGTAAAAGGTGTATTACCCAGAAACAAAGAAAAATATGTATACCGCGGAAACACTCTCCACACTACTGCATCTCCACCATCAGCCAGCATTTGTGATACCTAGCAGAATGAGTCCATGGACTCGTGTTGTTTTTGTAATATACTTGTCCTCCCATCAACAAGAAACATCAGGAACCTGGATTGGTCAGACTAGGCAATATTTTTTCTAATCCTCTATTCTCCAACGTTAGCATTTCTGGGTTGACTTTTAACCACATTGTCATATACACTGAGTGATCACTGAATTATGACCACCCCTATGAAAACTGAATGCGACCAGTTGACCACGTGAGGTACGAAACTGCGCAGTTAGTCGACCTACGTAGCATAGATAAGGTGTCAGTGGTTCAGTAGGTAGTAAAATTCCGAGCATGATGGGTAAAAGGAAGGATTTATCGGACTTTGATAAAGGAGAAATTGTGGATGCTCGACGAGCTGGTGCTTCGATTTCCCAAACGGCTGAACTCGTGGGGTGTTCGAGAGCCACCATAGTTAAAGTGTACAAGGACTAGCGTCGAAATGGTCAAACAACGACCCGATGGCAAAACTGCAAAAGTCGGCAAAAGGTTAATGTTAGAGGTGAGCGCCGATTCCAACGACTCGTACAGGCTCAGCACTGTTGAACATTTGACTACCCAATATAACATGGGCCAACCCGGAACAATATCTGGCATGACCATGCGTTGCACGCTCGCATGTATGTTTTCTACCAGCAGACGACCCCTAAGGCATCCTCTCCTAACCAAGGTTCATCGGGTTAAAAGACTCGCCTGGCGCAAAGAGCATGCAAGTTGGACGTCAGAAGACTGGAAGAAGATGTTCTGGTCGGATGAGTCACGTTATTTATTCCACACCGTGGATGGTCGTGTACGGATTTGGCGTCAACAACATCATCCATCATGCATGGTCAAAAGTGCAGGCCGGTGGAGCCGGTTGTATGGTGTTGGGAATGTTTCACTGGCAGGAACTTGGACCCCTGGTGCATGGAACAATGTATTACTGGTCTCCGCTATCGTCAACTGCTGCTGACTGTGTACACCCCGCTATGTTACACATTTTCCCGAATGGTGATGGTGTCTTCCAAGATGACAATGCACCAAGCCATTGGGCACTTGTTGTGCAGGAATGGTTTGAGGATCACAGTTCTGACTTCCAGAATATCGATTGGCCTCCGAATTCCCACCGATACCAATGCCATATAGAGCATTTGTGGGACATTATGGAAAGGCATATCAGGTGTTTAGATACACCAATCACCTATATACTTACATTGCTGACCGCATTACACACAGCTTGGATGGCCATAACTCCCGAACGCTTCCGACATCTTGTTTAATCAATGTCACGTCGGATAGCTGCTGTACTGAGGGCAAAAGGAGGACCTACAAATTATTAGGTAGGTGGTCATAATTCAGTGATCACTCAGTGTATTTTGGTTGACAACAATGGAACCTGGTTCAGTGTCTGTCAGTAGTACCTGATCCGTGAGAAGGTACAATGAGTTGTGCATTGAAATGCCTCTTTTTTTTATTACTATTGGGTCGTTATTTTTTCCGTGCTATAATTGTGTGTGTCATCCTTTGAACCCCTTTGTGAATTGGGGATGCATTTGCACATCTCCAGTCCATGGGGACCTCCCCATGGACTGGATGGAATCTATCCAGTTATATTGAAGGAGGCAGCGAGGTAATTCAGTAAACCCTTAGCTATAATTATGAGAGCATCGATAGATTCAGGGGAAGTCCCCATGGACTGGAGATCTGCAAATGTATCCCCAATTCATAAAGGGGGTTCAAAGGGTGACACAAATAATTATAAACCTGTTAGTTTAATTGCTGTTCTGGGGGGATTAATGGAGTCCCTGGTTAAAGACGTGATTCAGAATCACCTAGACAAGACAGCAGTAATAGTTCAGACACAGCATGGGTTTGTGAAGGGTAAGTCTTGTCTGACCAATTTGGTTGAACACTACGATGTGGTCACAAAGGAACTGAATGCCAAAAATAATTTTGATATCATATACTTGGATTTCAGGAAAGCTTTTGATACTGTTGCACATGAAAGACTGCTGTACAAATTGTAGCGGTGTGGTATTAAGTCAGAACGAGTACAAAGTTGCAGCAATGGATAAAGGAATAGTTAAGAAGAAGAAGTCAGAGAGTGATTATCAGTGGCACTGTTCTTCGAGGACTGTTATTAGTGGAGTCCCCCAGGGTTCGATGCTGGGCCATTGTTGTTTTGTGTAATTATCAATGATATCGATAAAGGTATATCAGGTTTAATGTCCAAGTTTTCAGATGATACAAAGATTGGCAACGTTGTTAATGATGGTACATGGTATAAACATTTGACAGTTACTGAAGGAGCTACCATTTCATGGAAAGACTGGGCGTACCTGATAAAATGACCTCTGATTATATGTAAAATGTATTTCATCATTAGGCTACTTACATTTTTATAATTGCTTCTTACCTGTTGTGGCATTCTTAGCTGTTACGAAGTGCAGGGTTAGCACTACTAACAGCAGCGCCACCACATAAGTGGTAGCGAAAGTGGGCATAAGTAGTTATCTGGAATCTGCAAAGAAATTAATTTAATTAACTTAAAACGAAGTGATTATATAAAACGAAAATATATACATAGAATAAAATAAATCTATGAAAGAAAACTTTGAGTATAACAGAAATTCACAAATTATTTATCACTGAAATAACAACAACAACATAATCCAATATTACGGAACCTGCTAAGCAGATAAAATAATTATTAATAAATTATCATTTAGTACTTGAAACAGGGTTAAATTACTCAATTAATAGCTTATCTCCAAAACAACACATATACAACTAAACAAGGAACAGAATAACAAGTAGGGAAGGACAATACAGAAACATAATTGGATCACATTCCATCTGACAAAAGAGCTAAGCCAATATCATTTATTTTTGGTCATACACAGTTAAAAATCTTCTGATCTTTAGTTTGTTGTGTGTATAGGTCTTTCTAAATTTAAAATCCAAGTTAGTATGTGTACTGTTAATAAAATGAGATGGGTTTCTTTCTCTTCCTAATTTTGGAGTGCTCAAGATGGGGAAATTTAAGTTTCGGAAGTCATAACGAGTTTCTTTCGGTGTCAATGAATATATTCATTGAAGGTAACATATCCTTTTTAACGGTATGAGAGGATCCGGTCAATGCCAGCAGAACCAATTCCACACCATGATATCACCTCCATCCTGAGTGGTGGACAAGACAATTTGGATTCAGGGCTCGTAGTTCACTTCACACTTTCACCCTACCACTGGTGGAAACAGAAATCTAAATCGAGAATCCTCAGACGACTTGATCCTTTTCTATCGTTTTACAATCCAGTCTTGGCGTAAGCGACACCACTCCAGTCCTATCTGATAAAGAAAAATATCTCTTTTTTTTCATCATTCGAAATTTTATTTCCTGGTAATTGTTTGAGAATTCTAAATCGGAAGTGTTAGCTTCGACCACTCACACGTGAGTTGTCACAGAGTCCACCATTGGTGGACTCTGTGACAACTATCTTTACAATTAATGGTGGACTCTGTGACAACTATCTTTACAATTATCTGTGACAATTATCTTTACACTCTGTGTAAAGATAATTTTTTGATGCATTTGAAAACAAAAGTTAATTTTTAATTCTTCAATCAATTATAATGTCAACAACTATCCCCTTTCATCTTCTCAATCTTAAACTCATGCATGGTACTAAGTACTATAGGTTCTAATACCTTTCGTGTTCGAGGTTTTCGTAAAAACAAATAAAAAGTAAAGTATGCGTGTTGAAACTTGGAGCATAATACATCCATAATCTTAGATATTTCTGTTTATCAATAAAATTCAAAATACAACAAGCGTTACCATTAGCCCCTAGCAAACATTCATGGCCATGCAGTTTTACTCTAAAAATATTATTCAAAAATATATTTCAAAGGACGGTTCAGAATGATTGTGGGATACCTCTGCGAACACTGAAATTATTCCCAAGCTTATTATCAATACTGACTGAAATTTTTCTGGATATGAGATAGCTTTGCATAAGTTTGTCTCTGGTTCCATAACCATGTTTGCGCGTGTAGCACAGTGGTATGGTCACCGTCGTCCTTACACCGGATGGAAAAGGTCGATGAAGCGAGGAACTTTAAGGGGCTTTTTTCACTCCGAGTTTCAATATAATCAAACCTGTGGCTACCTTCCTTCTGTTCAACTTTACTCAAATATACTTTGGTTCTCTGTTATTCTGTGAGGAACAAAATGCCAGTGTTACCAGTAAAATGAAGATTACCAGTGGAATCGAAATTTTACATATCTGATCGACTCCTATGGATAGGGGGTAAATGACTGTCACCCAATTATCATCCTAATTTCCCTTATCTGAACCCTTTCTAAAGTAGTGTAGAAATATATTACCTGTCAGCTCATAAATTCCAATTACCTGTCAGCTCATAAATTTCTATTTCCTTGTCAGCTCATAAATTTATATCACATGCTTCGATTTCGAGAAAACTTTTGATACTGTTGCACATAAAAGACTGCTGTGCAGATTGGAGCAGTATAGATTTAAGGGTAAATTGCTGATATGGATAAAGGGATGGTTGAGTGGGAAAGGACAGAGAGTGGTAATCAATGGATATTGCTCTTCATGGACTAATGTTATTAGCGAAATCCCAAAGGTTTGGTGTGGGCCCATTGTATCTGCAATGTCCCTGCCAACCTTTGTATCTGCAAACTTGGACATTAAACTTGATATGCTTTCATCAGTATCATTGATAAATATAGAAAACAACAATGGGCCCCACACCGAACCGTGGGGAATTTCACTAATAACGTTAGTCCACGAAGAGCAATGTCCACTGATTACCACTTTCTGTCCTCTCCCACTCAACCATCCCTTTATCCATATCAGCAATTTACCTTTGTTTAGGGACATTAATGACGGTATTCTACTGAAACAAGCTCTAAAACTGTTAGCCAAATGTAATGAGAAATGGCAATTAAAGTTTAACTTTGATAAATGCAAACTACTGAATATGGGTAGCAGTAATCCCAGAGTAATGTACTAACTGTGTGGTACTACACTCAGGTTAGTGGAAAATGAAAAAGATGTGGGGGTAATTCTGCAGTTAGATATGAAGCTCTCTGAGCAATGCAGACAGGTTGCCGGGCGGGCTCATGGAGTTTTGTCAATTGTCAATGGTATACAGGAATTTTGCTAGCAGGGATAAAGAGGTGATTATCCCGTTGTATAAGACAATGGTCAGGCCACATCTTGAATACTGCATACAAGCCTGGAGGCCTCATTTTAGGAAGGATGTGGAGCTGCTGAAACGAGTACAGAGAAGGGCAACGAGATTGGTGAGCGGAACAAATTGTACTCTACCAAGAAATAATATTGCAGCACGTGTGACTAGGCACCTGTGAAGTGATTAAAGCTTTGAATGGATTGAGCAAGCTCAATGCTGATGTGATTCTTCCTCTTGCTCAAACTACACACATGAAATGGTAAAAATACAATTTGAGAAAGGACAGTTGCAGAATAGATGTGCGGAAGTTTGCCTTTAGCCAGCGGGTGGTTGATTGCTGGAAAAAACTTTCATCTGTTGTTGCTGTGGAAGTTGATAGCTTAAATATATTCAAGGAAGAACTAGATAAACTATTGAAGGGAACAATTAGGCAAAATGGGAGGTGTCTTTTTTCTTTCTTTCTTTCTTTTTTTTTTTACTAATGCTGTGTAAGTTTCCTTAATTAAAATACTTCAAGCGGAAATATGTCTTATTTTAAATATTTTTTTACTGAAATTTTGCTTTCGTAGAACTGTTTATAGTATTGCAGTTATTTATTAATTATCCCACTCTGATAACCAGAGCTGATAAGTTTTCTTCTTGCATGATAAATGCTGTCTGTCTAAATTTCTTAAGTCTTTTAATGATCAATATTCTCTAAAGCCATACAATATATTGAAAATAATACAGAAAATGAGTACACTCATTTTTCAATGCCATTCAATGTATCCAATTATCAATAATTAGCCACACAATCATTATTTTATTTTATATTTTTATTTTATTGCTAATTATATGTTTATTTCTAGGATATAACGAAGTAAACCAGCACAGGCTGTCTTAGTCTTTATCGGTTGTTTTGGCCCAATGGCCCGCCTAGTACTTTTATGCTAAAGTTTTAACACACTTTGAATACCTATATGGTACCAATTGCACTCTTACAGTAGTAATTAGATTACAGACTTATGTAATGTTTAATCTATAATTGATAACATTAATCTGATCTAATATACCTTTTACATTCATTCCATTATTTCATAATAAATTTATATATATACAGCAGGCCTTCGTTATAACGCGGTTCGCTCTACGCTGATTCGCTATAACTCTGTTCTTATATTATAACCCATATCTCACTCTAACGCTGTCACAACTCACTATAACACTCTTTTACCATAATGTTTAAAGTTATTGAAGAGAGGTGTTCTACTTCTCAACAAGTTTTTAACATAGATGAAACAGGACTTTTTTGGAAACGAAAGAAGAAAATATGCCAGACTTCAAAGCGGCGAATGATCGGTTGACTTTATAAAGTAAAACCCCTTTTAGTTTACTAGAAAGAGGGCCAAGTACAACCCAAACTCGACCCAAAGATACGAAAACTCGACGGTCCAGGGCCATCGGATTAACAGATTCATGATTTTAATTGGCATTTTAAGTTTAATTTTGATACGTAATGTAGTTACTTACCACATGATTATATACATATGTAACGGAGAATATTTTATATGTACAGATTTTTTTTATATTAAATATTTTGACTGACATTTGGAGTCTTTTCACTACCGTTTATTATTTGTGAGTCGCGATCTGTACCACCACGACTCACAAATACATATCTTACGTTACATGAATATGCTGCTCGCATAGCGTGATTCACTTAGCGCTCTGTTTTTCCAGAACGAATTATCAGCCGTGGTCACCCCGCTTAACGCTGATAATTAGTTAATGCAAACTTGCAGAAGTCAGTCACTGTGAAGCGATTGTGTATACCTTAGCATTTCCATGGGTAGAAACTGATCCGATAACTTTAAATAAATAAATATTAACCAGTTTTGTTTCGCTCTAAGGGACTGGGATCTTCCTGCTACAGTGAGCCAGAAATCGGGCCCAGAGATGATCCGACTATCATCTTGTTAAAAAAACACTGCTTTCTCTCACAACGGCAGGAAGACTTTTTGATGTGGAGTTGCTGCCATCAGCGTGGTCCATAGACCAGGAGAAAGCCAAATTTTCCATATGACCATTTCAACAGCCAGAATTCGCCCGGGGAAATTCGTCGAAGATGCGTCGCAGCAGCTGATGTCCAGATGTTGGTGCTATAGAGATAGATAGAGGTCTCCGATTTGTTGTTTGGGCGCCGGAGTCGGAAGAACATAATGTGCAGATATAGAAGAATGGATAACTTCTGGTTGAAAACAACACCCACATCGGTGCATTCTTGGGTAGTAGAGATCGCACTTCATTTTAATATAACTGACACCATTGTTGGATTGTGTTTGTGTGAGAAATTCCATGGTGTAGACTGAGCAAGACTGACTCGGGGAACAAATCTGGACAGGTAGGCCTCAAGTTTCTTTCTGTTGGATCAAGCTAGTGAAGTTACCGTCGAGTTATACGTCGACCGAAAGTTCCTCGCAGGTTGCACAGTAGATGTAGTCGTCCTTCCAATACAGTGTGGAAAAGACTGAGTTCGAATCCTGTAAAAGACGCGAGGAAATTTTAAGATTTTTTTTTTTACAACGTGGTCGAGTCAATCGGCTTCAGGACTGACTTCTTTTATCTCCCATAAACTCGGGTTTTTCGCCGAACAACAAATACACGCATGGACACAGTATACTGACTCCTCACCGCCTTGACTGCTTTGATGCTTAACAAACATGCACACCAGAGTTGATGGTAGTGGACAATTTTATATAATAGGCAAAGGTGATGATATCACTCTGACCGGTCACAAAAGTCACAAGAACAGCAGAGAAAAGGATACCAGCCTGCAGAATTCCAGTTGTAAGTGTCCTGGTGTAGTTCCAATTACTATGTCGATATAAAAAAAAGCGATCCTCATTATCCCTAAATTTTCAACTACAGACTGAACTCCCAAGAAAGAGCAAGATCCAAACAATACGATGGATGGATGGAGCAGCAAAGCCTACTGCAGTTTGGAGATTGATTTTCTAGTCTTCAAATTTCTCAGAAGTAAAATATTGCGATGTTAAAGTAGGCTGACTTCCCATGACTCCTTGTGATCGAGGTTGCGTTAAATTCCTATTCATTTCTTTAAGGTGGCGAGGTTTTTTGCCACCTCAGTTTTTCGGCGTTTTAATTGATTACTCTGGTGCAATATCACTGGAATTGTTTCCAAACTCTGTAACTGAAAGTGGGGAAGATTTAAAATCATCATCAAAATTTGGATGGATTAGATAGAACTGTAAACACAATACATATAAATGAATGAAGCTTATAGTTTTAATGGCTCTTATCTTGTTTCAAAATTACTAATCGAAATAAAATGAACCCGCTAAGGGTCCTCTACAGTCTCCTTCACACGGGAACATCACGCTTGATTTGAATCGTACCGTAAACATCTCTTATTAAGGGGCAGTTCAGAAACAGACATGATCTTATAAGTCCACTTTTCATATTTGGAAAGTAGGTGTAGATTTAAAAATTTCGAACATTTATCATGAAGAGTCCTCTTGAACCTTTTGTCTCTTGTTGTTAGTCAAGCGAGTGGTACAATGGAACACTTTGCTGTGAATTATGGCCTGTCTCACTAATGGTGCATCATTTGTAAATCACATCTGAATGAGATGACCAGTTTTTCACTAGTATAAATATAAAATGAGAAAGAGGTGTTTCAACTTTGAGTAGCCCGGTAAGATCGCCTGAATAAGTTAAAATAAAATTTATGAATCTACCTCTTAATCACTTAAAAATTGATATTTGATAAAAAAAAATATTAGTCAAAAAGAGTCTCAAATAAACAAGTTTAGGCTGCCTGGTTATTTATTTGTTCCGAAATAAGAAAGTACCCTCTCCGATAGATAAAAGTAATGAAACTAATGCAAATTAATCCTAAATAATAAAGTAAGATTAGCTTTCCTAGTAATAAATCTTTATTTTGCTTGCATTTTAAACTCTATTTGTAGGTTACCAGCACCAACATAAAAACCAATTACACCAGTTGCAGTTTTAAACTGGAAAAAGTTTTAACTTTTCAGAAAACTAGTACCCTCAAAGAGTTTAATTAATTACAAAGTGAGGCACTGAATGTTCGAGTTACGCCTTGCAGATTACCACATTCCTAGCACTCCTTTATAAGATGCAAAATTTTATGAGTAAACGACGCCCTTTTCTATTCATGTTTCGAAAGCTGACACAATAATTAGCCGATAATAAATTTTCCTTTTGTATTTATAATGGTCCATAATGATTTTAGAAAGTGCACTGAAGGGTATATGTTCTGTGCGAAAATAAAAATCGTGTTTAAAGATAAAATAAATATTATTCATTGTCCAAGTACCACCAGAGATAATTAAATCAGCAGAATTCGCTGATTCGTGAAATGTATGACTTTTAACTGCCCATTACTTTTGCAACGTAAATATATTTTGCTTTAAAGTTATAAAATACTGTGCTAGACGTGATTAAATAGGTTTACGACAGAACTAGAAATTAAATTGGCTAATTTTAAACACTAAAATTTTAGACCAAATACACCGACTAGAAAAATTATTGCCACAAAAAAATAGTTCGATATAACAGAAAACAGGAAATAGGAGAAATAAATGTAATTAAAATGAAGCTTACCAATCATTATTTTGAAATGATTCGATCCGAAAGTAAATGTTTATTGTATACATGAATTTTTTTAATAAAAGTAACATACGCACTTCGAAGAGTTATAGCTGCTAGTATTAGTACAATATTAGCATTAGTACTAGAAACGATGCAAGAAAGAACTGATACAGCGCATCAGCATAAAAAAACAGAGAGGAAAAAAAAAAAACACTTTCTATATCACCTGTCCATCCATCTCTAATAGTTTGTCTAGTTCTTCCCTGAATTTATTGAAACTACACACTTCTACGACACCAGATGGAAGTTTGTTCCAACAATTAACTACCCGCTGGCTGAAGGCAACTTTCCTTAGATCAATCCTGCAACCATTCTTCCTCAATTTGAATTTATGACCCATCATGTGTGTAGTCTGAGAAAGAGGCAGGATTCCATCAGCACTGAGCTTACTCAATCCATTCGGAGCCTTAAACACCTCAATCAGATCTCCCCACTTTTGAGGAGATCTCACCTCAGTCAGATCTCCTCAAAGGTGTCTAGTCTCCAGACGCTGCAATTTGCAGAATCCACATCCTTCCTCATTGCCTTCAATGATTACCTTGTACGGTTCTGAAGCCTTCGAAGACTATCTTGTGCGACTGTCTTGGTTACTAAACTTGGTCAACCCTGGCGTATAGTTTCAATATATATACAGTATATATCAATCTTTTCCACTCGAGCTGGCGAAACTGAAACTGAGACTTATAACCTGTTGCAACAAAACAACAGCGTACAGAATGAAGAGAAATTCAAATATCTCTCTCGTAAAGTCCCATCCTTAGTTATCAAAACTGAAGAAAGAAAAGGAGTTTATTTGTATTCGCGGTTTCTTGCTCCTTGTAACAATTCTACTCCACCACAACTAAATCTTCTGTCTCTTTTCAATTTACTAGGGATACTCTGTTATTTACTAAGGTTACTCTAGTAATGAAAATCATCTTTATGGAAAAATTTGACGGCATTCAAACGGCCGTGACATGTATTTCAGAAAGTCCGTTCCTTTGCTATGACCTTCAGCACGGTGGCAACGGAGTTTCAATGCAGGGGGAGACTGTGTGGAGGACACTAGAGTTAACGGTTCACATGTATCCGGAACTCTTTTTATGTAGCTAGTTACTCTAAAACATAGGTTATACATTTATTTTTCTAAGTGCTTAAATTGCCTTATGTACATCAAAATTACCTACCAAACAAAGTAAGAAACCACATTATTGTATAACGAAATAGTCCAAATTGAAATCATAAAATCATAAATATACAGTATATAGAATTTATTGGCATCCAATAAAATAATGACAATACCTCGGTACAGCCATGCTAGCGGGGTTTACATAATTGAGTGTAATAAAATATAAAACAGGTAAACGTGGCTTTAACAAATGAATAAAATAATATTATTTATTTTACAGAAAAGATACTGTACTGTATTGTTATATAACCTTCATGCGATCTCATCCGTTCTCTTCCCAAAGGTAATGGTATAATTTTATCATATCCTCTTCCTTCTTTGCGTTATGGCATTCGTGACTGTGGTTATGATTCCTATGAAACATAGTAGTAATGCCGCATGCCACCATAGACTCCTCAAAATGCTTACTACAAAAGTATATTTCAAAGGTAATATGACTCCATATTCGGGCTTGGGAAGATACTCCATTAATAAAAGCATAATGGATACCCTGAGGGAACTCAGATCAATGCCACGTTCAGGCCCTTCTCTGCATCACTGGACAATAACTGAATGGTTTTCAATGATGTGACTTCCGACCTGTATGTTCCGGAGACATGCGTTATATTATAGAGACCAAATGTTGATTTATCGATTTATCGGATTTCATTGCAGCTCGATTTCTGCAGTTCTTTGGGATTTCACAGCAATTCGATCTTCATCCAATATTGTATATTCAGAACACAGTAGTTAAAATTTATAAAATATTTATATACTGAGCATGTTCTACACAAGGTTTTAATATAGCATGAACTGGCTCTTTTGTATCAACCCATCAACAGGCATCAGATTTTTTTTTTTTTTAATCATTTATGGTCAATCAATGATTATCTCCTAAGGAGCTTGCTGAAGACATTGAAATTTTGGTATATCTTATTTCATGGCACAACAGCATAATAAATCATATTCACTATACAACTAAGAAACAATGATGTCAAGCACAAGGCTACGACGAAAGAAGTTGGTGTCGCTTGACCTACAAAGCACTCAGTTTTGTCAATTTTAGCTTGACCACATAATACACATATTGCCTGGAAAATGCGCTAACTTCACAGGCGCATGTGCAAAGAATTCTATATGTTTATTGGAATACAGAATACACATTTTTTACATGAATGACATTGGATTTAATTATTGAAAATCCCTCCATAAAGGCTTCACTCACATCGTGCCATCTTTAATAGCTCTCACCAACCGATAGTTTCACACGATAGAGATGAGTCTCTCAAACTTTCAGTTAACACGTCATGAATTTCACACGCAAGTTTTTGCAAAACGTAAAACATAAAATATGATGACAGTTCTTATGTATGGGATAAACTGTCTTGCAGTTCTTGATCTATAACTGTGTTCCACTTAATCCTCGAGTCGGTGCTCTTATTGATATCGGCAACATTACGTGACCTAGGTGACAAATATCGTTTCCAAATCGCTATTTATCTTTCGCGGTGAAGTTAATGTAAAAAGAAACTAGAAATAAGCCGGTTATAGCAGTTTCCTCGATGTGTGTTTACTTTATTGCTTTTTATTCACGTAAACATTGCAAATGTAAATACCCTCAATTTATACTACTTAGGCAAATTCTTGGATATTTTTATTAGTCTGCCGAAATGAAAATATCAGCAAATAAACTAAACATTTAAAAAAAACATCATTTTATTTTAAACTAATTTTTAAACAAACTACAAAGTTTAAGCATAAATTGTAAATTTTAAATAATTACAATAAACATCTTAAAATAAACTTTTAAGTTTTTTAAATGAACGAAATAAAAGTTTATTCTTTTATTTTTTAATTTAAAAATTCCAGTTTGACATTTCCAGGTAGCGTTAGTAGCATTCTCTTCTCTGATAATAGTCGTTTGGTATTACGTGTTCGAAAGGACATTACGCTTTCGTTATTAAGATCAAGAAAAAAAAATGTTTTTAATTGCGAGGAAAGAAGATATAATAAAAGAAAGGTAAGAAATATGTCATAATGGTATTAATATGTATTTATGTATATTTGTTTTGTTATTAAGTTTCTAAAAATGGACAAGCAGAGGAGCTTTTTAAATAGATTACGTATTCACTACTATGTCTGCTTTACTGTTTTATTAATTATTTCCTCATACAACATATCAAAGCAGGGGCGGGTACATAGATTTAATTAGGGGAGGGTGTGGGCCGAATAGATATGTATATAGACTCTAATTTATGCAGGAATAAGGATATATTGATATTAGCAATCGATTTAAAAAATTACACTCCATTAAATTGTGAAATTTCCCTTTATAGAATTCTAAGCTTTTTATGATCAAAGTAGGACTATAAATATATTAATTTTAAAAAAATCAAAGTAGGACAATAAATGTAAAACCAGGGTAGGTGGTGATGTAATGCATGTTTACGCACATTCTGTTATCAAATGCTAAAACCTCAGGGGCTTATAACTTCTATTTTGTATTCAAGAAGTGTTTACTTAAACTTAACTATATAGTAATCACGTGATGCATAGTCGTGTGCTGAAATTTTTGTTGCAACAGTTTTTATAATTAAATTGTGATTAATAGTAAACAGTATTGTGATTGATTTTTATCTAGATTGTGTAAGTTGTGATCAGGGTCGGGTCTTGAGTTGACATTACCACCGTCAATGATGATTAGTATGATTAGTATTCAAAGCATTTTTTTTGTGTGTGTGTTTCTGTTTTTATTTTAATAAATAATAAAAATAATATATTATACCATATGAAGTAAAAATGTCGGACTGCTTATTGAAATAGATGCTTGAGTGGTATTTTTATTGAGGTCCTGTTTATAATTTTTTTTTTTCAGTGAGATACGAAAAGTGAAGTTACATGGGGAAGCATCAAAAGAGTGCCCCCTGGTGAAGGATACCCTTATACCAATATTTAAAAATACCTCCATTGTTATTCCTGTAAAATATGTCCATAATTGACAAGGGATCCAGCATCGGTATGGAAATACCAAAGGACCCTAATACCAGATATGATAAGGATTATGTAGGGCGCTTATGGTTTCTAAGAAAACCATTGATCACTATCTTAAGTCGCCAACTAAAACTTGCATAATATGACCTGAATTACTAACCCGGTCTTGAGTCACGAAAAAGGAGATAGAGAGCATGTTCGTTTGGCCCTTGGAAAAGCAGAAATTTCAATAACTTTTAGGCCTCTAATTGTAAATGTTAAACGAAATATTTTCTTTAATATTACTATCAGATGACAAATTTGTTAGTTAATATCATAAAATTGCTAGTTAAAGCCCTGCCGTAATATAATTTAGTTCTTACCTGCTGAACTTGTACAATAAATTACTTCTCGTCTGCGGGATACCCCACTCGCCCTGGTCACGTGACTGGATGCTAGTTCCTTTGGTACTCTATCGATCACAAACTACAAAAGGACCAACTTTAGAAAGGGGAAAAGAAGGGGGTTTAACAAAGGAGAAAAAGAGGAAGTGGTAGCCAAACGCAGAACACGAAAGCGCGCGCTGCGAAATTCGATGTGAAGAAAATGTCCCACTTTGTAGGCCTTATAGGCAATAAAGGCCCTGCCCTCCTGGATCTTGTTTTCGGTTACATATACACGACCGCTTGTGGTCACTTTCGACTTCCCCACACTTTTATCTGGCACCACTTTCTTTTCCTTTTACCCTATTTCGCTGACACAGGCCCCGGGGGCGTGATGCGGACGAGGTAACGGTGGGCACAGACACACCCTTTCGTCGTCAGTGTTGTAAGTCCCCAAAGAAGTCATTTAGGTGATGCTTGTACGTATTCCAGTGTGTGGTTTTTAGATACTGTAAATTGAATAGAAATTAACTCCGCCTCCCCCCCCCCCAAAAAGGCACGTAGAAAAGGGAAGCAGAAAAAAATGTTATATTTACTTTGATATCATTTGTCACGATATCAATGCCATCTGACACTTAACTCTTAAATTACGAATATTGTTTTTATTTCATGTACTATATGAGAACGCCGTATGCAATCATCGAGTTTGTTTTTATTAGTTTATCATTTTTTTTCTTGCATGATTCATGATTTATTTAAATTTTTACGTATTTCATAAAAAAAAAATTCACTTGTCGTTTGCTAACATCACCCGTTTATTTTAAGAATTCGTCGTCTGCTACTTTTATTATCAAAGGCAAAGAACGCATTACGCCCGATGACGTGATATAAAGTTACGGATGACATCCCCACGCACGTGCAGATGTTAGAGTTGCCAATAGTATCTAACGCAGTTCTTATTTACAAACGCGGATATTTACAAACGATTGACTTCGATATCGCCATGGCAACCGTTGGGAAACAACTGGTGATTTCGGATATGTCGATGGTAGCACATATCCGAATACAGGAAACAACTCTATGACGTTAATCAATATATCAGTCATAAGAATCGATGACATCATTTTTCACAATTCCTTTTGGTTTAATCGTGATATGAAAAGCATCCAAGGGACTGTACCCTTCCTTTCTTTTCTTTTCTTTCTCTTTTTTTTTTTTTGTTTTTTTGGTGTTAATAATAAATGAAGTTAAATATAATTCGAAAATTCATAAAGCTTTATGATTGATGAAAAAAATTATGTCGAGGAGAAGGGAGTAATTAACTTGGAAAAAAAAAAAAAAACTGATGAACGAGAACTCGAAAATTAGGCCATAGTTTGTATATAAATTTCCTCGTATTGAAACTGGGTTCGAAGGGTCGGTGGCCACCTAGAAATATGTCTTTGATGGATATATGGAATTGCGTATAATTACTCTTTTCAGCGCACTGATAAGACAAGAAAGGAATCCATGGGCGTCACTGTTGTGAAAAACGCCAAGAAATCCATTCGGTTTTTTTTTTTTTTTTTTTGCTTCTAACTGCCCTCTCGTCGATATATCAAGAGTTGCTTTTGGATGACGTTGCTTATAAGTCGATCTTTTCTGAAAATCGTAATACAAACAATATTGCAACTTTGGATTCTCTCTAAAAGCCTCCTCAAAATCATTTATGGATACTGCATGTCAATATACGAGAATTGTAGAAAAAACAGTCTGGTCATGTGGAGTGAATTTCCGTGGTCTTCCACTTTGTAAAATGGTGGTGGTACCATCATGCTGCGTGCTCTGTGCTGTGAGCCTGTAACGTACGAGGTTCTGAGTAGTGGTTGAATTCTCAAAATTTCTCTCCCAGCACAGTTTCCGAAAGTGGGAGGGGAACCCCTCGAGTTGGGGGTGGCTGTGTTGTTTGTAGGAAGCACGTTTTCAACAAAATATTGACAAACATTTTTTGTTTCAAATCCTTGCTTGATTGACATTATCACATAGTACTCAGAGTGGGCATTTCAAAACTTCAACCTTGGTATGACAAGTTGTTTCAAGAGGCAGCCGCATCTTGATACCTGGATTAGCGCCAGCTACTAATCCAGATATTAAACTTATTTTATTTTAATCTTTCGGATTGCGGTTTTTTTTTTTTTTTTTTTTCTTTTTATGAAACTGCAAACACGACACGTACTAGAACCTAAAATACATAGTACAGTACCTTGTATGGGTTGTAGGTTGAGAGGGAAGAAGATACTCTTTGATATTAGACTTGCATTATGGGTAGAATCATGGTAGCATATTTTTTTTCTAGGTGTGTACGTAATTATTCAATGCAGATTCGAGCCCCTGGATTTTTGCTTCACGGTACAGTTGCAACATTGCCTGTACTCTACATTGTATTCGTCTAGTTGCAATGAAGATTCTCTCCTCTATTTCTCTCTGTCTCATTCTTTGGCCATGATCTCTCCGTCTTGTATAATGCTATGTGTTTGATGATGGTTTATTAGAAAAACTTTCGAGCATAAAGGCAAGTAAGGCTCCCGGAGTTGATGGCCTATACCCAGTAATTTGAGGGAGACGGCAAGAGAGTGTATTGAACCATTGAAATTAATTATGAGGGCATCATTGGACTTGGGAGAGATTCCTTTGAATTGGAAAAGTGCCAGCGTATCGCCAACACATACAGATGGTTCTAAGAGTGTAGTCGGTAACTACAGACAAGTTTCTGACTTTCGTAGTAGAGCAAGTCTTAGAAGCAATGTTTAAGAGAGCAGTCCGGAGACATTTAGAAGAAATGGATGGCATTCTGAAGGATACACAATATGGTTTTGTTAAAGGAAAATCATGTTTAACTAACTAGTAAAGTATTCTGAATCAGTTACTCATTTCAACACAGTTTATTTGGATTTTAGCAAACTATTTCACTCAGTCCTCATGAGAGGTTACTGTGTAAGCTGGAACATCTTGGGATTACGGGTAAGATTCTAAGATGGATTTCTGGGTGGATGCAGGGCAGAAGGTTGTAATCAGTGGATATTCTTCAGATTGGTATACGTCAGACGTGGAGTTCCTCAAGAATCGGTTCTTGAATCGCTGTTGTTTTAGATATTCATAAACGACGTCGATGAAGGGATAAAGGGCGTGATGTCAAGTTTTGTGCACGACGTAAAGATAGGAAGAGGCGATAATGACCATTCAAAGGTCAACTGGGTAGTTGACATGAGGAGCGAAGTTTGTATTTTTTTTTTTTAGCGAGTGCAACAAAAGCCTGTGGCTTTCTTGCACACTATGGCTATACTAATATTAATATAATTAGTAACTCAGCTAAGTTGTGTTCAGTTATTGGTTTTTCCTGTAGTTCTTCGATTATATCCTGATTTATTTTTTATTCATGTCTAGCAGTTCTTCATATACCTAGCAGTTCTTCATATACATGCTATATACCTAGCAGTTCTTCAATCATAGAATTTATGTAAATGTTAAAGAAAAGAGGCGAGAAGCAGCATCCTCATCCAACTTCTCTGTTTTTTGTTTATTGATAAAAGCCCGTAAAATAATTAATTTTTTAAATAATAAATTAATTATATAAAATAAAACAGCTATGTAATTACTGCGCGTTCCTTGCCTTTCTGTGTGTCCCTGTTTTATGCAGAAAAAATAGTCATAATTGGTTGGCATAACTGGGCTTTTTATAGAAGTCAGAATAAGATACGATAAATATTCTTGTCGACACCGACCAGACAGGAAATGTAGTTGAAAAATTTTAAAGTACTATAATCAAGACCGCACGTATAGAAAAAGAATAACAGAAAAAGAAGGAACGTAGAAAATTATGGCATCGAGTCGAGCCAGTCACAGAGTTTAATCTTGATGAAGGTCCACAGATGATATCTTGCACAGTTGAAGAAATATCTGACGGATGATTATTGAAAATGCATTTTATATACATTCTGTTGTCCATAAACACGTTGAAGTCGGCATCCAGTTCTTGGACAAAGCGGAAGTACCTGAATGGTAAAAAAAGATCTGAAAGGTGACATCGAGTTCTGTGGGAGCATTGCTTAGGTGAAATATGAAATTTTCACTCATATCAGTGACTTTCGTTTAGTAATTTGTTTATTTTTTATTTATTTATTATTTTTTTTTTTCTAAACACCTGCACGTGGTTGTTTTTTTTTGTTTGGAAGGGGGGGGGGAACTCCATTTCGAATAGTAATGGTGGTCTACTTACAAAATCGGCAGCGGCTAATTAACACCGTAGGCAAGTACACATGTTCATTTTTCTGGCACGTGTTGCCATAGAAACGCCTGAATTGCATCTACAATTGTTGCCATAGGTTACATCCCTCGGGAAAGATTTGTTTCCGAGTTAAAGTCGTCCAGTTTATACTCCTATCTCTCTTTTTTTTAATCTCATTTCCTACCACGACAATAGAGCTCTTTTTATTTTTATTTTATAGGACTGAAGGAATTGTTTATCAAATTCTATAACAACAGATTTGAACAAATTTGTGCTTGTGGGTAAAATTAATGCAGTCGTATTTTTCTTTTCTATTGATGTATTTGTACATTCTTTAATCATTCGCTTTGTTTTAATATGACGTATTGGGGTTAGAACTTTAGAAGAACATTTCGCCATACGTTTCAAATGCTGTGGCGCCATAGCAAGGAAAAAGGCATTAGCCTTAGATGTTTCTTTATCGCCAGTGGGAGTGTCTCCATCGAAATGCAGGGTGCATGCTCCCACTTCTTTCTCTGGATCGGGTTAAGAGATTATTAATAAGGGAAGGGCTAATGCTCCAAATAGGACATTGCGGGGGTAGACAGACAAGCTAAGGCGTTAAAGAAAAATTAACTTAATGGCATAGACAAGAGGATGCCGGCTAATAAAAACCCGGATTTGTACTTTCCTTTGTTTTTTTAGTACGTGATGAATAGTTATAATTAGTTCTAGATTTTGTTATATCAGGCTGTTGTGATAAGATTCTTTTGAAGTATCCTACAAAGTCACAACAAATGTTTTCACTTACTGTAATGCCAATTTTAAGTGCACTATCAGAGAGAATGTCACTGAATATGCTTCAGAGAAAAAGTACTTTCGCATAGGAAAGTTACATAACAATTAACTATTCATAAGTAATAATTATAAAGAGGTGTGCGCATCTTTATCAATTTACGCGAGATTTTGACTTTGTTAAGGTACTGTGAATTTCTTGCACTTAATAACAATGATCTCTAGGTTTCATTTTGGCTGTCGTTATAACATTTTTTTTTTTTTTCTTTTCCTGTTAGTTGTTGGCGCATAAGCTTCTATGGCCATAATGCACTTCCCAAAGTTTTTGCATTTTACTGTGATCCAAGCCCGAGGCGGGAATCGAACCTGCGACCTTTGGGCTGCCAGACAGGCACTTTACCTACCTGGCTAGCCCGGTCGGCTCGTTATAACTATAGCAGAGAGAAAAACAGCAGGCGGTCAAGGTCACTTACTAGCCATTTCCTCTCCTATGTGGTGTTAGTACGGAGTGGAAAGCCAAATTGTTTGTTTTTCTTCCTACTTTAGTAATGTACCTGACGAGTTGTGCGACTAGTTATAATAACAAAAATAAATAAATAAAACCTTGGTTGTGTGGAATTAAAATTTATTGTTTGTACGCGTCAGTCAGTCGCTGTTTATGGAAGAGCTAAACCATAATTTAATGAAGCATATATTTTTCCAGCTGTACCCGCACTGGGAATTTTTTTACGTCTCTTTGCTCTTAACTGTCTAAAAGTGACAAAAGCTGGTCACCAGCTTACGCAAGCACCGAATGAGCAGCCACATAACAAGAGTAGTTACGCTAAATAACGAAGTTTACTTCTAAAAGAGATAGCACTAAAAGCAAGAAATTTAAGGTTGAAATATAGATAAAGCTATACGACCTCACAGATATCATTATCACAGGACAGATGGCATTACTATGAGGTTAATTAGCCATTTGTTTATTTATAAGATTAGACTGCTATGACAGCCTGTTTCAGGACTAACTGGTCCTTCGTCAGATAGCAAGTGGTCATAGTGATAACACAAGGACAAAACTGATAGCTTTAGCTATATTACAACTTTGAAAACTTGAAAACTCTGATTTCGTATGCTGTACGGCAACTCACCTCGAACAAATTCTTTTCACCTGTTTGATCTGCATGTTAGTATTAGCATTATTATTATTAGTAGGAAATGATGCAAGAAAGCAAGCTCGTACGTCATCAGCAAAAAAAAAAAAAAACTTCCCACAAAACGGTCCATCCCTTTTCAGTAGTTTGTGTAGTTCTTCCTTGAATTTATTCAAACTACCTATTTCCACGACAACAGATTGAAGTTTGCTTCAACAATCAGCTACCTGCTAGCTGAAGGCAAACTTCCGCACATCTGTCCTACAACAATTCTTCCTCATGCTCAGACTACCCATGTGAAGGGGCTTAAATTCAGATTCTTGAATTTAAGCCTCTTCATGTGTATAGTCTTAGCATGAGGAAGAATGCCATCAGCATTGAGCTTGCTGAATGTTTAATTCATTCGAAGTCTTAAACACTTCAATCGGATCACTTCGCAGGCGTCTAGTCTCCAGACGCTGCAGTTAGCCTTTCTTGGTAAGGGCGCCTCCTTTGTTCCCTAACCAATCTCTTCCTTTCTCTGCACCCGTTCCAGCAGATCTACATTCTTCCTAAAATGAGGCCCCTAGACCTGTATATTCAAGATGCGGCTTAACCGCTGTCTTATACAATGGGATAATCACCTCCTTATCCCTGCTAGCCAAATTCCTGTATATCATTGACAAACCCCATGACCCCTTTTAGCGGCCGTCTGCATTGCTCAGAGAACTGCATATATGACGTCTGCATATAGGTCCTTTTTAATTTTCCACTACCCTGAGTGTAGTACCGCACAGCTGGTACCTTAATCTGGGATTTTTTTTTTTTTTTTTATGAAAATCCCAAATACGAGAGGTATTAGAACCTATAATACTTAGTACCGTGCATGGATTGAAGGTTGGGAAGTGAAAGAAGATATTTGTTGACATTAGACTTGAATTTCTGTAGACTGTAATTTTCAAGAAATACTTATGAAATACGTTGTTCCAAAAACGAAAGTTTGAATGAATAAATGAGGAAAAAGAAAAGTTGGTTCTGTGAGTTTGAAGTTGGACAGTAATGTTACATTACTGCTCCCCCATATGAGGCACGTGACATTTGTCGATATTTAACTACAATTGCTATTTCTCGGCCCATCTGCCTAATTTTTTCAGATCTTGTAATATACCTTAGTTACTCTCATTAACCACCCCCAGGGGCTCACATCTTGTATGGGCTTGGCGCACCCAGGATCCTGAGCTGGATATCATCATTCTTCTCTTTCGTGCTGATTCCTTTCTGCTTCAGACTCTGCTCTCTCTCTCAGGGTAACTCTGGATTTTTTTTTTTTTTTTTTTTTGACAAGTGCAGCATAAGCCTGAGGCTTCCTTGCACCATGTGGCTAATAATAATAATAATAATGATAATAATAAGTTTCTCACTCGAGGAATCACATGTCTGAAGCCCAAAGACGAAGATACAAGAAACAAGAAACCCGGCAAAAATATAGGCCAATCACCTGCCTCCCAACAATGTACAAGATCCTGACCAGCTGCATAACCAGGAAGATATCAGACCACTTGGAGAGCCACAACAGAATGGCCGAACAGCAGAAAGGCTGCATGAAAGGCTGAGCAAAGGATGCAAGGAGCAATTAACCATAGATGTCGCGGTTATGGAGCAAGCCTACACGAAGCGCCGCAACATGTACACATCCTACATCGATTACCGCAGAGCCTTCGACTCCGTGCCTCATTGCTGGCTAATAGAGGCGTTGAACATCTACAAAGTCAATCCGATAGTGACAAACTTCCTAGGAGAAACGATGGCGAAATGGAGTACCACCATTTAGGTCGAAAACATCACAACCAGGCTAATTCCCATCAGGAGAGGAATCTTTCAGGGATTTGCCCTGAGCCCATTGTGGTTCTGTCACGCACTTAACCCACTATCCACAGTGCTCAACAGTAGCAAGTACGGATATAAACTCAAAGAAGGAAGGAAGAACCTGTACACCCACACCCACTTAATGTACATGGATGACATCAAGTTCTACGTAGGAACCGAGAAGCACCTCCAGCAACTACTCCAGATCACCGAAGAATTCAGCAATGATATTAGGATAGAATTTAGTCTAGACAAAGGCATGACCCACGGATTGCACGAGGGAAAATTAGTCAACCCAAACTACCAGCTGCAGACAGGTAAAGAGATTGAAGCCATGGCAAATGGAGAGGCCTACAAATACTTGGGGATGATGCAGGCTCAGCAGTTACAGCACAAGGACATTACGGCCTGCCTGACCGAAAAATACCATCAGAGACTCAGAGGCCTGCTGAAAGCAAAGCTGAATGGAGGGAACACAGTTAAAGCCATAAACACTTATGCAGTCCCAGTGCTAACGTACTCCTTCGAGGTCATAGATTAGACTAACACCGAGCTGGAGGATATCATGAGAAAGACAAGGACAACGATGACCAAGAGCCGCCAACACCACCTGAAATCTGCCGGAGAGAGACTGACAATTTCCCGGAAAGAAGGACGAAGGGGCCTGATAGACCTCATTGAACAAGAGAAGACAGCGATAGTTAACCTGAAGGATTACTTCCAGAAACACACAGCAGCACTGCAGCAGGCCATAAAGAAGATAAAGCGATATACTCCACTCAACCTAAGCGAGGAGTCTCCCCCAACCAAGAGGCACAAACGAAGCTAGAAAGATGAGCATAGAAGACACTCTGCTTACCAAGAGTCGCCAGCACCACCCGAAGTCAGCAGTGAAGAGAATAACAATACCTCGGAAAGAGGGAGGAAGGGGCCTGATAGACCTGACAGAACAACAGAAAACAGCGATAGTTAACCTGAAGAATTACTTCGAGAACAACACAGCACCACTGCACCAGGCCATAAGGAAGATAGATAAGTGGTATACCCCACTCAACCTAAGCTAGGAAACCCCAAACGGTACAGAAACGAAGATAGAAAGATGGGCAAAGAAGACACTCCATGGCAGACACTACAATGACCTCCATCTATTATTATTATTATTATTATTATTATTATTATTATTGTTAACAGCTACAAAACAGCAAACAAATGTGCCTGAGGGTGCAGCTATAAAGCATTATTACACAGCTTCAAAGCAGAAGCTTGGAGTATACATTTCCCAAAGTAAAGAGAAAAGTAAATTTACAGATAAAATAAATAAAAGTAGGACTCATCTGTCCTATTTAAGTGAACAGGTAGGAGTAAGGCAGAGCACTGGTATTTCTTCACATACATTACACAATCAGAGTCTTAGAACTTGCAAGAAGAGTCCATTTTAAGTCAGGTAACGGATGAGGTTAGCAATTTCGGTTGCCTCTTGAAGTGTCCGGGGGTGTCAAATATCTCCATATTTGCTTTGTTCATTGATCTTGCAGTCCTTTTGTAGAAGTTGTAGTATCCGTAATTTGTTCTCGCATAGGATGGTTTCAGCAGTGGATGGTTTTTTAACGCTCTTGTCGGAGCGTTGAAATTTATTTGTGAGACGAGATGAGGGCAATTCAGGGTACCATTTAACAGCTGGTTAAGAAGGTGTAAGTCGGCTTTATCTCTTCTTTTTTCCAGCGTTTCGAGTCCAAAGAATACACACCACTCTTGGTAGGATTTCTCATTGTATTCAAGGCCACTTTTAAAGCAGACGTACTGGATTTCTCTTTTTTTGAATATTTTCAATTTCTAATTTTTGGTAAGCAACATGTGGGGACCAGACCTGTGAGGCAAATTCTAGGGCTGACCTAACATAGATTTTGTAAAGAAAGATGAAAAGTGCCAACTGATTGAAGTCTCGGTTAATTCTTTTCAGGAAAACTAGTTTTTTGCTAGCTGCCTTCACAATGTTAGAGACTTGGACATCAAAGGAAAATGATTCTTTAATAAAGATACCTAAATTTTTGGCTATACTGACTTTTTTGATTGCCTTGTTGTTGATACAATAAGAAAAATTAAGTTTGTTTTTCTTGTGTGCATTTGCAAAGCTCATCAGCTCACACTTGTTTTCATTGACTGCCATCTAGATCACATCGATAACATTGCTTCCAATGCATGGCTCACAAGGGGAACGCTCTTCCCCGAGACTGAAGGATTCATGCTGGCTATCCAAGACCAGGTAATCAACACCAGAAACTATAGAAAATACATCACAAAGGAGCCCGGAATGTCAGATGGCACGTGTCGACGATGCCACCTGGCCTCAGAAACGATCCAACACATCACTGCGGGGTGCAAGGTGATCACTCAGACTGAGTACACTCATAGACACGACCAGGTAGCCAGGATAATACATCAGAAGCTAGCGAGGAAATACCAGTTGACCAAAGAAAGTGTACCATACTACAAGTACGAACCCCAGGCAGTACTAGAGACCCGAACCCACAAGCTGTACTGGGACCGCGCCATAATAACGGATAAGACTATCCCGCACAACAGACCGGACATAACCCTTGTGGACAAGATGGAAAAGGCTACCTACCTGATTGACATAGCGGTGCCCAACACTAGCAATGTCCAGAAAACCCACGAGGAAAAAATTAGGAAGTACACAAACCTGAGACATGAGATCAAGGAGATGTGGCATATGCAAGAAGTATCAACCATCCCGATCATCGTGTCAACCACCAGTATGGTATCAAAAACTCCACATAGCAGCCTATCAGCAATAGGTCTCCCTGAGAACACTTACAAGGAACTCCAGAAAGTCGCAATTCTGAACACCTGTAGGATAGTCAGAGATTTCCTCGACCAACAGTAACACCAGACATTACAACCACCCTGTGTACTTGGTAGTAGTATCCGTCATGGAGTGGAATCCCCCAATCAGGGAGAAATAATATAAGAGCATCAATAATTATAATACCAGGAACTATAGAAAATACATCGCCAAGGAACCCGGAGTATCTGATGACACATGTCGACGATACCACCTGGCCTCAGAAACGATCCAACACGTCACTGCAGGATGCAAAGTGATCACCCAGACTGAGTATACTCATAGACACGACCAGATATCCAGGATAATACATCAGAAGCTAGCAAGGAAATACCAGTTGGTCGAAGAAAGTGTACCGTACTACAAGTACAAATCCCAGGCAGTACTAGAGACCCCAACCCCCAAGCTGTACCGGGACCGCGCCATAATAACGGATAAGACAATCCCGCACAACAGATCGGACATAACACTTGTGGACAAGGCTGCCTATCTGATTGACACAGCGGTACCCAACTCTGGAAATCTGCAGAAAACCCATTGGGAAAAAATCAGGAAGTACACGAACCTAAGACAGGAGATCAAAGAGATGTGGCATATTCAACAAGTAACTACCATCCCGATCATCGTGTCAACCGCAGGTATGGTGCCAAAGACCCTACATAACAGCCTAGCAACAATAGGTCGCCCAGCGAACACCTACAAGGAACTCCAGAAAGTCGCAATCCTGAACAGCTGTAGGATAATCAGAGAGTTCCTCGACCAGTAGTAACACCAGACATAACACAACCCCCCTGTGTACTTGGTAGCAATACCCGTCACGAAGTTGAACCCCCAATCATGAAGAAATAATATAAGCAATAATAATAATAATAGTACGAACCCCAGGAGTACTAGAGACCCGAATCCACAAGCTGTACTGGGACCGCGCCATAATAACGGATAAGACCATCCCGCACAACAGACCGGACATAACCCTGGTAGACAAGATGGAAAAGGCTACCTACCTGACTGACATAGCGGTACCGAACACTAGCAATGCCCAGAAAACCCATGAGGAAAAAATTAGGAAGTACACGAACCTGAGACATGAGATCAAGGAGATGTGGCATATGCAAGAAGTATCAACCATCCCAATCATCGTGTCAACCACCGGTATGGTACCAAAAACTCTACATAGCAGCCTAGCAGCAATAGGTCTCCCTGAGAACACCTACAAGGAACTCCAGAAAGTCGCAATCCTGAACGCCTGTAGGATAGTCAGAGATTTCCTCGACCGACAGTAACACCAGACATTACAACCACCCTGTGTACTTGGTAGTAGTACCCGTCACGGAGTGGAATCCCCCAATCAGGGAGAAATAATATAAGAGCAACAACAATAATAATAATCAATATCCTTAGTAAAAAAAAAAAGAAAAATGAGCCCAGCAGTGAACCCTGGGGGACTCCAACTACTAATATTAGTCCATGAAGAGCACTGTCTAGTAATAATCACTCTCTGTCTTCTCCCACTCGACCAACCGTTTATCTATAGCAGCAACTTGCCCTTAATGCCAGAATGCTCCACAGTATTCTTTTATGTGCAATTGCATTGCATATTTATTCAAAATTCAAAATTGTGACATGCTATAAAATTTATGTCCAGATTTGTAATTGGAGCGAATCTCTTTTAAATATTTAGTAAAATACAATTAGAGTATGATTATTAGTCGTATATAACTTTTAGAAACCACTTTGTTTTGATACACCTTAAATCCGATTTGTCAACATGAGCTGTGTTTGTTATTAATGATTGTATGACGTCAAATCCAAACTGATGACGAAATCAACTGTAACCATGCAACTGCACCCTCCCTTCGCACTGCACACTTCAGTTATAAACCTCTTGAGTAGCAAAACGAGTACGAATGTTACTGATTAAAAGTCAATCATTCCATCGATCACAGTTAGCTTAAAATGAAGTAACGCCATCTGTCTGTAGCCCCCTCTCCCTGCCCCTCTTCTCAATATTAGGGGCGTTGGTCAAATTAGAACAGTCGTGGAAAGCACGGATTAACTCAAGTTTGTGAGGGAATTATGGGCTTACAGGTTCACAGAATAAAGAAAAATAGCGGACAGAGATAAAGGAGGGAAAACTAATAGCGAACAAAAGAGGTTAAGTAGAGCATAACGCAATGACAAAATGAAATAATTCGAATTATTATTGGTTCAATATTTGTTTCTTCTATCCAAGTTTTAGATGAACTACAAAATGATGGAGAATATAAAAATATATACATTTTTTGCAATATTCAGAAATTAAGCCTAAAAATACAATTTTTAAGCTCTCACGGGCTTTCTAGGAAGTGTCCGCCCTTTCTATAATGCAAATACAGGTAATGTATTATTAAATTAGCCTTCATGTCCAAAATATTAGACGCAATCTAATTAATTTTGCCAAGTCCAGTCAACCGAGTTGGCCCACTTTCACTAGCTTAACATTCGGGAACGGAATTTAACGTCTAGCACTTCATATTTTCGACGAAAGCTTTGGCTTAGTTTTGCAGAGTCCACAATATAACTTGATGACAGCATCCAGCAACTTTAGGGAGCATTAGGAAGACGCCTTCAACACCTTCTACCGGGCAAACGACAACAGAAGTTAGAGAACACAGAAAGGTGTCGACACAGCAGGGGTGTAGTCCGAATTCCCTTTACGTGAGTTGAATTATAACCAGTTCCTTTGTTGACTGACGGATAATTATCGTAAAACGTGGCTAAGTATGGAGTCCAAGCTGTTAGTTTAATTTTTGGCACGAGCGTAATATGAGATATTTGCTTATTATCCAGGTGGTGCGACTGTGCCTTTTCTTCTCGATGTTTTGTAACCGAAACCAAGTGTGAGCATGCGTTTAGACCCACTCTGCGTTAGTCTCTTTTTAGCTATAACTGCTTTAAAGTAGGGGAAAGAAGGACGTATAAAGTGTGAGTCATAACCCCTTTGAGCCCTACCCCACTCTTCAACCACTTACATTATGAAAAGAAAAAATAAACTGGATAAAGATTCTTTGCTTTTTTTAATTCCTCAAAAACTAGCGCGAACTCACGAACGAACTAGTTTAGAGTTCAAGCACAGTAGGAAGGTTACGCTCAAAACAGGTATGTTTAATCCACCCCCCCCCTTAGAAATCCTGACTAAAGCCCCTGACTGAACTCATATTCGTGATCTTTTATTGCAACATTTTTCCAATTATGACGCTGTCAATAATATTTCCGGATTGAAGCATAAACCTAGTCAAAAATCTTTGCCATTTTTTTTTTCAAATCTAGGAAAAGTAATGTATTCTAAAAGTTCTGTGCAGGGCTGTATATTAATATTAAATAATTAAGATACATCTGGGACTGTTGTGTCACAAAGTGTCCAGAAAGTCTCAGCATTCCTTTTTTTGTCCAATAAAATTTCAATATAGGCTCCATTTTTGTTTCTTGGGAAATATTCATGCAATATTTAACTTCCCTCTATACTTGGCCTAGAATGTGTGGCGTACCACTCAGTAGCTTCAGTGATTCTTTCCTTTAGGTGTTGTAAATCACAGATATTTCCAGAATAAAAAAAAAAGTCCAGAGGAATTCATACCATGCCACGCCATGTACAGCCTGTACATGGCGTGGCATGGATTCCATTAGATGTCTGAAGGAGTCTAGCTCCAGATTTGACCATTCTTACATCACGTTATTTGTCAACTACTCTATTGTGCTCGGTAGAGAAGTGCGAAGCCGTTGGTAGATATATTGGTAGTGCCTTATCCAACATATCTCAGTCATTCTCAATTGGATTCAGATCTGGAGGATTAGGTGGCCAAAGTAGATTTTGGAAATTTGGGAATGTTCCTCAAACCATTCAGATACAAGTTTTGCACGGTGGATAGTTGCGTTGTCATGCTGAAAGAATCCATCGCAATCCGGGTAAAAATGAAGAATTGCAGGGTGAAGATGGTCCGATATGTCAGAAAGGTATTCATTGGAGGTAATACGACCTTCTAATGGTATGAAGGGACCCATTCCATACCAACAGAACATACACCACATGCCATAATGCACGGCTTCATGTGATTCACGCCACACTTTCATCCTACCTTTGGTGCAAAGAGTGCAAATCGATATTCGTCAAACCCGGCGGACCCGGCGCTCACCTCTAACATCAACCTTTCGCTGACCTTTGCAGTTTTGCCGTCGGGTCGTTGTTTGACCATTTCGACGCCAGTCCTTGTACACTTTAACAACGGCGGCTCAGGAACACCCCACCAGTTCAGCCGTTTAGGAAATCGAGGCACCAGCTCGTCGAGCTCCCACAGTCTGTTCTTTATCAAAGTCCGATAAATCCTCCCTTTTACCCATCACGCTCGGAATTTTACTACCTACTGAACCACTGACACCTTATCTATGTTAACGTAGGTCGACTAACTGCGCACTCTCATACTTCACGTGATCAACGGGTCACATTCAGTTTTCATAGGGGTGGTCATAATTCAGTGATCACTCAGTGTATATCTGATACTAAGGAACTTGTGATCATAATATGATCACAAGTTCCTTAGTGTCATATTATGATGACAACTTACATCTGCGTACCATGTGTTTAATTATATGTTGACGCTAATTGCAACAGGTTTCTAATTTTTGGCACGTGAACTTATTTATTTTGTTTATTCCAAACTCTATTTCATTTCAACAACTCTTATACACTGGTGAAAATAGGAGATCACTCCATAATCTATTGAACAATATATCGTATCGACATCCACTGTGGCTGCAATTAACTGACACATTCACATAATGGCATGCAGATCTAATTTATTTTTCCAACAAATGAAGGCCAAGAATATGCAAATTTATTCGTGTGGCCATTTCGTTAAATACCCGACATGTCTTTGATGCATCTCATTAGCAAAGTACGGCTGAAAAATGACAGAACATCTGTCAATTGTAATGAAGCATCTGAAAAGGGGTCATTCCATGGGGATTTGCCTGAGTCATTGGGAGACTGGAGGCGGGACAGTCACAATAAGTTGTGGCATGGCTTGGTGTGTCACAAAGTGTTGTCAGCATTTAGGGAAATCAGGATCGAATCGAATTTTTGAATAACTAATCCTTTGGAAGTTAATTTGGTGGTCGTTGACTTCCAAAGGGTTAGTTATTCAAAAATTCTTGCTTCAGGTTAATTCTGTTATTCAAAGAAGAAGCACTTACGAAACGATTTTCGTTAAGTAGGAAGAACTTCCGAAAGGTTTATGTACTATGCCTTTCGGAAGTTTTTCCCACTATGTACTCAAAGCTTTTTACTTTCAACCTTACCGATTCTCCTCTTTGTTTATGTGGCCTTGTCGAATATTGGAAAACACACGTTCCTACTATGTAGACCTATTTCTGTCTTCTATTTTTCTCTCGATTCTTAATTTTTTTGATTGTACCCTCTTTGATCTGTCTCTTTGATCCTGTCGTCATGAGGGATCAGGACCCATATCAACGGGGATTAGGGATCGTCATTAGCACCCATATCAATGGGTACTGATCCCCAATTACCAAATTTCTGACGCTATACTCAACAATGAGAAATTCTTTGTAACGTTAACGTTTTAACTTTTCTAGCTTCTAGTTCTACCTGTCTGTTCTTTCTTCTATTGCTTTGTCTTGTATGTTGTTAGCACATGGCTGATTCAGTGCGCGTGTTTGTCCATTAAGGACAATACGAATATAGTTGTGACCCGCCTCTTCGTGGCTTGGGCGGGTACCGAGAAACTGCTTTCCTGGTGATCACTGCTTTCTGGTAGAAAAGTGATCAGAAACAACAACAACGCACACACACACACTGCACAAACATAACACTGCACTCATTTCTGGCCATTTTACAGAGTTTCATAATAGAAATTGTACCATGAAAAAGTTCAGCTAACCTTCTGGAGTCTCCTTGAAATGCCACTATTGGGTAGCATTTAGGCAAACATCGTTTGCGCATTCTGCGACCTAAGACTTTTTTTTTTTTTTTTTTTGATCAGTGTATTTATAAAAAAAATTTACAAACTGCTAAAACTGAAGTCCAGTGTCAATAACTTTTTTCTCAAACGTCAACTCATCCATGGTGTTAAAAGGTTAAACCACTTTTGTGTTTGGGACCACTGTAAAAAGCGCTTTTAATTGCTTCAACTACTGCATAGGCGGTTAGTTCCAACCATTTATTGTTGGAAGTATTTGAGATTTCTATCCACATTTACAAGTTTAATTCCCCAAAGAATTAAAATTATAAATTTAAACTAAATAATCCATTCGTTTTAGTCTGCAGTTTGTATATCTACAAATTCTTATCTGAATCTAGTTCTGTCAGAAATGAAAATTGAGATTGATTTGTATTTACAAGTCAAACATGGGAATTCTTATTCCGATTGTATCGATGTCATTTCTATGTCGCTCGCTGGCACCCCAATTTCCTTATCCATACACACTCAGGTGCATACCGTTTCTGTTATTAGCTGACGCGAAATATAGGTTATGCGTGCAGGGAAAATTAATACGCATCTTAGGACAACTTGAATTAATTTTTCGCAATTGGACTTGTACGTCCCACAGATGTGGGACGTACGTTTGTGTTCTAATCACAAAAATTAATTTTAGGTCTTCCGTAGCTTAGTAACTTTGTATTATTTTTTAACGCTGCACGTGCATATTCAGCACACCTAAATGTTCATAAATTACAATAGAGAATTAAAAAAAAGAAAAGAAATAGAATGTAAACAATATTGAAGTGGTTAGAGCGAAATCAAACGTATCATTTCTGAAAATCCGAAACCTGACACATATCTATAATCCACTCAGCCATGTTTATTTATTTAGATACAGTTTTACTTAAGCTAATAAACCATTATTGGATTTGGGACAAAGAAACACATACTATGTAAGTAGTAAAAATGAGACAAACCAACATAATCATAATGCATTATGGGTAGGATACAAAAAAAAAAAAAAAAAAAAGTGAAGATCCGGACGGATAAAGGAACTTGAAATTTTACAAGGGCGGTTACGAAAGTACTGGACACTGCGCCTGCGTCAATGACGAAATTGTGGTGGGAAGCTGATCAGTTGTACTTTGAGCCTTGCCAAAGGCGGTGACAGTTTCGCATTTCTACTTTAATCAGTTTTCATGCAACAAAATTTTAAATTGGATGAGTCGGAAACGTCAGGTCAAATAACATTGAAGAGCGACTGGGCTGCACGGGTTACCACAATCGTGGCTGCACGACTGTGGTAACCCATATCATGCAGTGTCTTGCACATTGTACTGGTGTTGACGTATCCCAGTCGCCTCGGTGCGGACCTGTATGTGCGACGACAACGTCGACCTGTGTTACGAGAGTACGATTCTTTGAAGGGCTCTCTTGTCACTTTCTGCTCACCAGGATCTTCAGTGCTGTTGAAATGTCATGACAGACAGAATGTTTATATGAGCCTACGAGAATATTTGTTGGTCACGTTCTACCAAACTTATTGGGTAGGGCGTGTAGGTGACTTGTAGGACGTCACCAACTATCAGTGAAGGGGTTTCCATATACTAATGATAGAGCAGTGTATTTTAAAACACGGCTAGCTTATCGCATACTAATACAATTGTTATAATAGCCTAATTTTCATTTATTCACACAAAATATTTTTAGACATTATAGACAGTCATTATTCGGGAATTGTCCGGGAATCTCCCGGAAAATTAAACATTTAAATAAAATTTAAATGTTAAATTTAAACGTAAATGTTAAAATTAAAATTTAAATGTTAAGCTGAATAATAAATAATAATATTTATTATTCAGCTGAAATATTTATTAAAACATTCTTTCATCTTTATTAAATTCCACATGAATGACTAGATAAATATCTGAATAGAAAATTATTCATCGCTAAATTATTAATAGAAACCAACAGTTTAAATTTTATAAATTTATTTATACCCAAGATTACATTAATTTCAAGATGTTTTAACAAATCCTTATAATTTTTAATGTTCACAAACATAGCACTAGATGGCAGCAATCTTCATGAAATAAAATTGTTTATAGCATGTCGATGAAAATACACTTTCCAGAGAATAGTTATGATGCTGCCTTTATACGTTTACAGCAATTCTCATATTTAGTGATCTTATTTCATTACACTTATTTCAGTAATTGAATATTATGATGGTGGAAAATGAAAAAAACCTGGGAGTACAGTCAGATACGAAGATTTCTGAGCAATGCAGACAGGCTGCCAGGACAGGTCATGGACAGGGGTTTTGTCAATGATATATAGGAATTTTGCTAGCAGGGAAAAGGAGGTGATTGTCCCTCTGTATAATAAGGCAATGGTCAGGCCACGCCTTGAGTACTGCGTACAGGTCTGGAGGCCTCATTTTAGTAAGGATGTCGATTTGCTGGAGTATGTACAGAGAAGCGCAACAAGATTGGTGAGGGGAATGAAGGGATCCTGTTACCAAGAGAGGCTAAAGTTCTGCAAATTGCAGCGGCTGGAGACTAGGCAAAATTTTTATTTTATAAAACACGAATTCAATAAATTTATGTCAACAACACGAAAAACCAAATCAACTAAGTTTGGTACTTGTTAAGTGGTACACGGCGAAAATAAATCAACAAAATTGGAAACACACGAAATTTTCAAAATAATTAAATGGGCAATATTAATGGCTGCACAAATTGCAACTAAAAGGCACTATTTCAAGTGTTTGCATTTTCGTTTTATGGTTTTCAGGTTCCCTTTATTTTCACACAAACCACATCTTGATAGCGTTTCATACAAACCTTCTACTTGCGACTAATTCTTTGTTTGTATATCACAAAGAAGATCGCAGGCCGCGAATAGGTTCGCCTGAATTGGTTCCTGACATGATATTGTAATTATAAAGTGTCCCGCGGCTTTCAAGGATAGGCTAAGAGAGGGGAGTGCACTGCAGCCACTAATTCAATTGTCGGCAGTTTCTCTTTATGGTTTTCAGATTCCTTTTGTTTTTTTCACAGCAAGAATTTACTTGTGGTTAATTCTTCCTTTGTATACCGCAAACAAGATGGTTTGGTCGCGGCTTATAAACAGTACATTTTATAACGTTTTTGTACATGCATCTGAACTGTAATATTGCAAGATTGCATGAAGATTAGCTTAGAGGGTCCGAATGGGTTATCGGAAAAATTAATATATGAAGAGATTGAGACATGCAAAGAAAAAGCAAAGAAGAATAAGATTATTACAATACAGAACTTGTATGATTGATTATAATTTGTATATTTTTTTGTTTTTTTTTTTGCAAATTTTAATCGGTGATTTTCATATTATTAAACTGTGATTATTGTCAGTAATGTGGTTTTTGTGAACTGGCTATTAGTATTTAGATGCTAAATAATAAATATTTCCTTTTGTTTCCTAATTTGGTTTCTCATATTCTCTTATTATAACATTCACAAATATGTATACATATAAATATTCATAATCTGTATATATTTATATTTATGCATAATTTAAAAATCTATATTTAATCATATGCATAATATACAGGTTCGTTTGTAATATACATATGTTGTAAGTATTAAATAATAATAAAAATACATACTACATGTACCCTACGAAGTTTACATTCTTCTTATCCCCCCCCCCGGTGCAAACGCTCTGGATTCAATACTGCCCGTTGAGAGAGAGAGAGAGAGAGAGAGAGAGAGAGAGAGAGAGAGAGAGAGAGAGAGAGAGAGAAGGAGGGAATCATCAAAAAGAGAAGAATGATTATATCCAGCTCAGGACATTGGATGTGCCAAGCCCATACTCACCAGATGTGAGCCCCTGACCTTACATGCAGAGCGGACATGAGTTGCTTGTGGAATTTCAACTTTTCAAAGTTAAAGAGCCTCATCGGTAGCATCTGGTTATTGTCCCTTACGGAACTTTTTGCAGTGAATCCATGACCTTAAGTGTTCAACAGTTCAGCCTTAATTGTAATTGGTATTCAAGAGCTTCCACATCAGTGACTGACTTCGACTGACAAGCAGGTTGTTTATACTGCTGTATATTGTGTTTTGAACACTTTTCAGTAATGAACACTTTTTCCAAAAAAAGGGTGAACAGAAAGTGGACATGGAAGAGTCCAAATGGATTAACAACTAATGAAATCGACTTCATCCTCACTAACAGAAGATATATTGTGAATGATGTTACCGTCCTGAATAAGGTAAATGTTGGAAGTGATCACAGAATGGTAAGATGTACACTTGATATAGATGTAGGAAAGGAAAGGAAAAAACTGACTCGAGTAAATAATACAAAGGTCTTTGAAATAACAGAGGAGGAGAAAAAGCAGTATGTACTGGAACTTAAGAACAAGTTTGAGCTTCTGCAGACTGCTCAGGACCAAGATATCGACGAGGAATATTACAACTTTCTGAAAGTGATAAAGCCCAAGAAACCTATAGGGAAACAGAAATCCAAAGAAGAAAAAATTAGTCAAGAAACACTTGTCATGATGAACCAAAGACGACAAATGAAGAGCAAGAAAAACACTGACAAGGAGAAAATTGAGTATACTGAGTTATGCAAAGCCATTAGAAAGAGACTCAGAGAGGACATAAGAAGATTTAACACAAGAAAAGTAGAACAGGAAATTAAGAGAAAACAAAGGATTTAAATCAGCAGCCATGAGCAGTAATACAGAAAGACAAATGATACTGAAACTGAAGAATAGCGATGGTATACTTATAAACAGAAGAGAAGGCATAATTCAAATAGCAGAAGACTACTATAGAGAATTATACAAGGAGCGAGGGAATGATACCAGCAGTGGGGAAGATGGATTGAAAGGTAGCAACACATACGACATACCCGACATTCTTCCTGATGAGATAGAACATGCATTGAAGAAAATGAAGAATCGGAAAGCCCAGGGGGAAGATGACGTTACTGTAGAGTTGTTAAAATTGGGAGGAAGAGACATAACACAAAAACTGGCAAGGCTCTTCACAAAGTGCATTAGAAAAGGTGTGGTGCCTAAGCAGTGGAATAATGCAATCATAGTTTTGCTGCATAAGAAAGGAGATAAATCAGAAATTGGAAATTATAGACCAATTAGCTTGTTATCCCACATCTACAAGTTGTTCACAAGGGTCATTACTAACAGATTAGAAAGAATACTTGATGAGAATCAACCGAAAGAGCAAGCTGGCTTTAGGACAGGATTCTCAACTATGGATCACCTTCACGTAATATCACAGCTAATGGAGAAAGCAAATGAATACAAAACACCATTATGCCTGGCATTTGTGGATTATGAAAAGGCATTTGACTCCATACAGCATAAGGCAATGTTTCGGGCACTGGAAAGACAAGGCATAGATACCCCATATATTATGATTTTGAAGAAAATATATGAGAATGCTACCTCCTTTATTAGACTAGACAAAGACAGTAGGAAATTTAAAATCGAGAAAGGAGTTCGACAAGGAGACACAATATCTCCGAAGCTGTTTACTGCTGCCCTTGAGGAAGCTTTCAGAAGATTAGACTGGTCGCAGAAAGGAGTCAATGTGAACGGAGAGTACCTAAACCATTTACGATTTGCAGATGACATTGTGGTCATAAGCCACGATCCCAAAGAATTAGAGGAAAATCTTAATCAGTTATGCACAGTTAGTAAGGATTTTGGACTAAAGATGAATATGGCTAAAACAAAAGTAATGATGAACAAGTATGCCACGGAAAGGGAAATAATGATTGAAGGAGCAGTAATTGAAAAGGTGGAGTCATATACTTATCTGGGACAAGTTATTAGCTGTAATAATGATAAATGGCTGGAAGTCAAGAGAAGAATAAATTTTGGATGGATAGCATTCAGGAAATATAGTCTGAATAGCAATATCTGAACACATACTGAAGAGCAATATCCCAGTTTGTCTGAAACGTAAAATAATGAATCAATGTATACTCCCCACCATGATTTATGGAAGTGAAACTTGGGCACTCACCAAAAGAATGGAAGAGAAGCTAAGAACTACACAGCGAAGAATGGAAGGAATTATATTGGGAATCAGACTGTTAGATAAGAAGAGAAACACATGGATTAGGCAGCAAACTCAAGTAAAGGACATTCTTATCAAAACTAAAGAACTAAAATGGTCTTGGGCAGGACACATAGCTCGAAGACATGACAGATGGACTAAGAAAATAACAGAATGGTACCCAAGAGGAGCTAGAAGAAAACCTGGAAGACAAAGGCGGAGATGGATAGATGAAATTCATGAGTTTTTGAGTAGTAAATTGATCGCCAGTGCGCAAAAAAGAAGGAACTGGAAAGTTGCTGGAGAGGCCTTCATCCTGCAGTGGATTGAAAATGGCTGATGATGATGATGATGATGATGATGATGATATTGTGTTTTTAGATAAAACCGTTGCATTGACAATGGTATGGTATTCATATGCTGTCATATTTTGCAAGGTGGTGCATATGGGAATAAATTTTTTGTTTTCCAAATTTTCGAATATATGCAATATCTTATGTTTCAATAAATTAATGAAAATATTAAAAATTGTATATTACTTCGAATTTCATAGGTGGTGCACTTGCACAACCTTGCACCATGCTTATTAGTTTTTAAACAATTGAAATATGGAGGACAAGTTTTCAGTGGGATTCTCTCACGAAAATACAAATAGAACAGTCCAACGGCATCGTGGAATTTATAGCACTTATGTATCATTAATAAAACTCCATGGGCTGTCATGCCTTCCTCTCTGCACACGAGCTTTGAATTGGATCGAAATGTTACCAGCGAGCCCTTTTCCTCATCTGTTACCATTAGATGGCTGTCTTCTAGATAAAGAGTTAACATATGATTGCTGTACGCCAAGGACAGAGCCTCACATTTACTGCATCCACTGGCAGTTGCCACTGTCTGACCAGCTCACCAACCATTATTACTTTCATCAAAATGCATATATACACAGGTAACAGTACACTTCCTTCTGTTATCCGTTGTTGGCTGAACAGTGGATAATGGAAGGATGGACCTTGGATAGGAGGCAGTTTTAACAATAGTGACGTCACAACTTTTAACAAATTTCATTGTTCGAACCATATATTTAAAGCCTCTGCTGTAACCAGAATCCAATTACTTTAGGTGGTTAGGATAGCGTCTGGGTTCGCAATTAATGTTATATGATGAAACCAAAAATGCTATGGTCCCAGCAGTTGTGACAGTTGCAGTATCAGAAGATACATATAATGCGCTGTGAGGCGTGGAGGGGGGACGCAACTGTTGAAATCTTCGCATCTTCTGGTTTGTGAAAAGATTTGTGGTTTTTGGTTTTTTTGCAAGCTGTTAGATGTTGTGGCGGCGTGGAGTTTGAAGTGGGATTGTAGTATAAGGACATCATAAAGAGTGGAAGAGAAAGATAAGATTATTATCTTATCTTTCTCTTCTAATTTAATTTCTAATTTAATTCTTTCTCTTCTAATATAATTTCTCTTCTTATCTAATTTAATTAAAATTTTAATGTTATATTCATAGAGAAAGGATGGGTGGGAGGGGAAAAATTTTTAAATAAAATTTAAATGTTATTTTTTTCTACCAAAGAAAAGGGTTATACATTATTTATTATTCAGTTTAAATATTTATTAAAAATTCCACATGAATAAATAGAAAATTATTCATCGCTAAATTATTAACAGAAAACAACAGTTCAAATTTTATAAATTTATTTATACCCAAGATTACATTAATTTCAAGATGTTTTAACAAATACTTATAATTTTTGATGTTCACAAACATAACACTAGGTGGCAGCAATATTCATGAAATAAAATTGTTTATAGCATGTCGATGAAAATACACTTTTCAGGGAATAGTTATGATGCTGCCTAGCTAGAAATACTTGCTAGATATTTGTCAGGGATATTTATCAGGGAGATTCAAAATTTCGATTTCGAAAAATCTTTGGAAATATGGTTATCATATGTTTTCATTAAATAACTATAATTTTGTTCTCAGCACAATTGGGTCGGAAATAAATCTATTGATAAAAAAAAATGTGCCATATTTACAGTTCATTATATAATAGAAAAGTAGACTTTTTACTTTTACATTTTTTATTATTAATTAATTTTATGAAATTATTCACTTTATCCAGGCCGATTATAATTCTTCAAAATTCATTGCTATATTTAGATAAAACTCGATGCAGTCGAAAATTATTAATGTTTTATATACATAGTATCATACTAATATGTATTTATTTATCAAATTAATTTTTGCAATTTATAGAAATTCTAATATTTAGTGATCTTATTTCACTACTTTAAATTTTTAGTAAATGTAGTATATACTTTTAGCATTAGATGGAGCCACGATACACACTTATTAATGTGCGTGCGCGAATATACAGATACACACAGTGGGATGAGAAATGAAAAAGTGAAGCGATTAAATTTGATTAAAAGTCAAATGAAAACTGAATAAATGAAAATAAAAGCTAAAGGCACTTTTCACTTGAAAATTTATTAGAATTCTACGGAAAGATTACACATTCTAGTCCAAGAAGAGGTCGATTTGCAAAACTTATATGGAGAGGTGTTTGAATAAAAAAATAAAATAAAAATAATGGAGATGTTTTTGAATTTAAAAAACTGATATAGAGACGTTTATGCATTAAAAAATATGGAAAAAAACATGGAGACGTTCATCAATTAAAAAAACAACTAATATGGACACATTTAATAATTAAAAAATTAATATGGAAATGTTTAATAATTAAAAGGAAAATCTAATATGGAGAAATTTATAAATTAAAAAAATTGCATATATCTCATGAGATTTTAGTGCATTCTAATTTTTAGTTATCTGTTAATAATTCCGGCCGATGATTGAATTACAAAGGTGAATTCAGAAACTTCATCACATTATTGGAACTGTTCTAGGTTGAGGTGGCTTGGTCATGTGGAACGAAGAAGTGAGGAGTATGTAGGGAAGAGGTGTGAAAAGCTGGAGGTGATAGGGAAGAGGAAGAGGAGGAGACCTAAGCTGAGATGGAAGGACAAGGTGGCAGAGGATTTGAAAGAGAGAGGATGGATGAGAGAGGAAGCCCTAATTCTCTTCCTGGAATGCAGGAAGAGAATTAAGGAAGGGAATGCCGAGCCCATATGAACGTGGGAAGAAGGCGAGGACAAAGAAGAAGAAGAAGAAGTGGAAGGTTTAGATCACTCAATGTGTGTATGGATTTGCGTCAAAGGCACTTCAACTTCCTTTCTTTTGTCGCTCTAAAGCATCTCACAATATATATAACAAAGAACTTTATTATACATATTGTGACAGCACCACAGGCCACACAGAACTTATGAGTATCCGAAGTGTGAAGTGCAACTGGACTAATGTAACTGGAACATTTTTCCAAACCTTATTAGCCATATGGTTCAAGGAAGCCTGAGGCTTATGCTGCACCAGCCAAAGAACAATTGGATACCCCTAGAGCAGTGTTGAATCCAGGGGGATGACCGGGGGTGAGTTTCACTTCCAGTGGAATAAAATCCCTCCCCAGTGAAAAATAGTAATTTTTATTTTATAAAACACGAATTAAATAAATTTATGTCAACAACACGAAAAACCAAATCAACTAAGTTTGGTACTTGTTAGATGGTACACGCCGAAAATAAATTAAAAAATTGAAAAGACACGAAATTTTCAAAATAATTAAATGGGCAATATTAATGGCTGCACAAATTGCAACTAAAAGCCACTATTTCAAGTGTTTGCATTTTCGTTTTATGGTTTTCAGGTTTCCTTTATTTTCACACAAACACTCTCTTGATAGCGTTTCACACAAACGTTCTACTTGCGACTAATTCTTTGTTTGTATATCACAAACAAGATAGCAGGCCGCGAATAGGTTCGCCTGAATTGGTTCCTGACATGATGTTGTAATTATAAAGTGTCCCGCGGCTTTCAAGGAGAGACTAAGACAGGAGAGTGTACTGCAGCCACTAATTCAATTTTCGGCAGTTTCTCTTTATGGTTTTCAGATTCCTTTTGTTTTTTTCACAGCAAGAATTTACTTGTGGTTAATTCTGCCTTTGTATACCGCAAACAAGACGGCTTGGTCGCAGCCTATAAACAATACATTTTATAACGTTTTTATTATATATGTATCTGAACTGCAATATTGCAAGATTGCATGAAGATTAGCTTAAAGTAAATTGCAGCCATTATCAACCCACTGCAGGATGGAAGCCTCATCAACAATTCATGTTGAGGGAAATGGACCATAATCTGCCACGCTGGTCCAGTGCGGGTTGGCAGATCGACCGTATTCAGCAGTCAGGAGCTTGAACCCCGGTCTACTCAAAGAGCGTGTGCTACTGCACTCCCGCTCCTGCCCACTCGGCTACGGAGGCCTTTGCTTAGAGGGTCCGAATGGGTTATCGGAAAAATTAATATATGAAGTGATTGAGACATATGCAAAGAAGAATAAGATTATTACAATACAGAACTTGTATGATTGATTATAATTTGTATAATTTTTTTTTTTTTTTGCAAATATTAATCGGTGATTTTCATATTATTAAACTGTGATTATTGTCAGTAATGTGGTTTTTGTGAACTGGCTATTAGTATTTAGATGCTAAATAATATTTCCTTTTGTTTCCTAATTTGTTTTCTCATATTCTCTTATTATAACATTCACAAATATGTATAAATATAAATATGCATAAACTGTATATATTTATATTTATGCATAATTTAAAAATCTATATTTAATCATATGCATAAATATAAATATACAGGTTTGTTTGTAATATACATATGTTGTAAGTATTAAATAATAATAAAAATATATACTACATGTACCCTACGAAGTGTACATTCTTCTTATCCCCCCTCCCCCTGGTGCAAACGCTCTGGATTCAATACTGCCCGTTGAGAGAGAGAGAGAGAAGTAGGAGGGAATCATCAAATAGAGAAGAATGAAGATATTCAGCTCAGGACATTGGATGTGCCAAGCCCATACTCACCAGATGTGAGCCCCTGACCTTACATGCAGAGCGGACATGAGTTGCTTGTGGAATTTCAACTTTTCAAAGATAAAGAGCCTCATCGGTAGAATCTGGTTTTTGTCCCTTATGGAACTTTTAGCAGTGAATCCATGTACTTGCACCACCTTGCACCGTGCTCATTAGTTTTGAAACAATTCAAAAATGGAGGACAAGTTTTCAGTAGGATTCTTTCACGAAAATGGAAATAGAAAAGTCCAACGGCATCGTGCATTTAAAGCACTTATGTATCATTAATAAAACTCCATGGGCTGTCATGCCTTCCTCTCTGCACACGAACTTTGAATTGGATCGAAATGTTACCACCGAGCCCTTTTCCTCATCTGTTACCATTAGATGGCTGTCTCCTAGATAAAGAGTTAACGTATGATTGCTGTACGCCAAGGACAGAGCCTCACATTTACTGTACCCACTGGCAGTTGCCACTATCTGACCAGCAGACCAACTATTATTACTTTCGTCAAAATGCATATCTACACAGGTAACAGTACACTTCCTTCCGTTATCCGTTGTTGGCTGAACAGTGGATAATGGAAGGATGGACCTTGGATAGGAGGCAGTTTTAACAATAGTGACGTCACAACTTTTAACAAATTTCATTGTTCGAACCATATATTTAAAGCCTCTGCCTGTAACCAGAATCCAATTACTTTAGGTGGTTAGGATAGCGTCTGGGTTCGCAATTAATGTTCTATGATGAAACCAAAAATGCTATGGTCCCAGCAGTTGTGACAGTTGCAGTATCAGAAGATACATATAATGCGCTGTGAGGCGTGGAGGGGGGACGCAACTGTTGAAATCTTCGCATCTTCTGGTTTGTGAAAAGATTTGTGGTTTTGGTTTTTTTGCAAGCTGTTAGATGTTGTGGCGGCGTGGAGTTTGAAGTGGGATTGTAGTATAGGGACATCATAAAGAGTGGAAGAGAAAGATAAGATTATTATCTTATCTTTCTCTTCTAATTTAATTTCTAATTTTATTCTTTCTCTTCTAATATAATTTCTCTTCTTATCTAATTTAATTAAAATTTTAATGTTATATTCATAGAGAAGGGATGGGTGGGAGGGGAAAAATTTTTAAATAAAATTTAAATGTTATTTTTTTCTACCAAAGAAAAGGGTTATATATTATTTATTATTCAGCTTAAATATTTATTAAAAATTCCACATGAATAAATAGAAAATTATTCATCGCTAAATTATTAACAGAAAACAACAGTTCAAATTTTATAAATTTATTTATACCCAAGATTACATTAATTTCAAGATGTTTTAACAAATACTTATAATTTTTGATGTTCACAAACATAACACTAGGTGGCAGCAATATTCATGAAATAAAATTGTTTATAGCATGTCGATGAAAATACACTTTTCAGGGAATAGTTATGATGCTGCCTAGCTAGAAATACTTGTTAGATATTTGTCAGGGATATTTATCAGGTAGATTCAAAATTTCGATTTCGAAAAATCTTTGGAAATATGGTTATCATATGTTTTCATTAAATAACTATAATTTTGTTCTCAGTACAATTGGGTCGGAAATAAATCTATTGATAAAAAAATGTGCCATATTTACAGTTCATTATATTATAGAAAAGTAGACTTTTTACTTTTACATTTTTTATTATTAATTAATTTTATGAAATTATTCACTTTATCCAGGCCGATTATAATTCTTCAAAATTCATTGCGTTATTTAGATAAAACTCGATGCAGTCGAAAATTATTAATGTTTTATATACATAGTATCATACTAATATGTATTTATTTATCAAATTAATTTTTGCAATTTATAGAAATTCTAATATTTATTGATCTTATTTCACTACTTTAAATTTTTAGTAAACGTAGTATATAGTTTTAGCATTAGATGGAGCCACGATACACACTTATTAATGTGCGTGCGCGAATATACACATACACACAGTGGGATGAGAAATGAAAAAGTGAAGCGATTAAATTTGACTAAAAGTTAAATGAAAACTGAATAAATGAAAATAAAAGCTAAAGGCACTTTTCACTTGAAAATTTATTAGAATTCTAGGGAAAGATTGCACATTCTAGTCCAAGAAGAGGTCGATTTGCAAAACTTATATGGAGAGGTGTTTGAATAAAAAAATTAAATAAAAATAACGGAGACGTTTTTGAATTTAAAAAACTGATATAGAGTCGTTTATGCATTAAAAAATATGGGAAAAAACATGGAGACGTCCATCAATTAAAAAAACAAAACTAATATGGACACATTTAATAATTAATATGGAAATGTTTAATAATTAATAGAAAAATTTAATAAGGAGACGAGACGTTTATAAATTAAAAAAATTGCTTATATCTTTTGAATTCTCTCATGAGGTTTTAGTGCATTCTAATTTTTAGTTATCTGTTAAGAATTCCGGCCGATGATTGAATTACAAAGGTGAATTCAGAAACTTCATCACATTATTGGAACTGTTCATGCAATTGGATGTCAGGAATTTGTAATTTCTTTCCATAATACTGCAATGAGTGTTCACTAAAAGTGTATTCGAATTTTTACCACATAATATTCCTTTCATGTAACAAAAAAAAAAAAAAAACGTATGATTGTGCTGCATATACATACGAATATGTTGTGGCAGTGGAAGGTTTGGTGACTCAATATGTGGATGGATTTGCGTCAAAGGCACTTCAGCTTCCTTTATCGTTTCATCTTGTCGCTCTAAAGTATGTCACAATACGTATAATGAACTTTATGCACTTCAGGTACTCGTTCTGTGTGGCCTGTGGTATCAATGGAACGTTCACACAGTTTTCAAAATTGGGAAACAAATTCATTAAAATTTCGGAGACAAATGAGTGAAATTCACAGAGGTCGTTGAGTACTACGTTCTTTATAAAAGGGAATCAAGAGTAGCACATATGACATGCGTTCATGTGCAGCCGTCTGCCACCAAATAATGAAAATATAGCTCTTTTTAGCAGTTGAGTTATCACAGCTTATCTTCGTGGTAAATCTATACACTTTTGTTAGAACTTTATAAGTTCAAAGGTTCCTTAAAAAAAAAAAATACTCTTTGCTGTTCCAGAAGTCATGCGATTTCTCTGGTTCAGAGAAGTCTCATTGCAACATTCATTCCATATCAGTTTCACTTCAGTTACAGCATCCATGACACTATTTTATTTAATTTTCATTGATGCATACGGGTGTTGTAACTGTTGTAGCTTCGACGAACATCTATCATCAAAGGTTGGTATGGTTGTGGCACTAATGACACCTGACAACTGGTGTCCCGTTGTGCTGGGGCCACCTTTGGATATCCACGACCACCATCCATTTTTGAATCCACCTTCAGAAAGAACATTTGTTCCGACTTCCCGTAGGATCGTAATGGCATTCCTCCTGGTGAAACTTGCATGAAATACATTTTCCTCTGCTTCATGAAGTCCTCTCCTGTTACAAATATGACCACAGCTCCCAGAGTGATACAAATTGGACCCGTGATGAGTCCACTTGTCTGGTCACCAGTCGGATGTTCCACATACAAACCTGCAATCGTCAAAGCTACTCCAAGTCCTACAAGCACCGACCCACCGGCAAACATGAACAGCAAGATGCAGAACTTCGACCTATAGGGAATGACGTCACTTGAGTCATTCATCATTGGTTCTGGTTATCCTGTAAAAGGATCTGTTGGCCACCGCATATGCGAATTGTGCCACGAAAGAACACCATGAAAAGATCTGCAAAAAAGTAAAAGAAAAAGAAATCTTCAGTAACTAAGCATTTTATTCTTAGATTGATTACAAAAACTGGGTAATCCCATTAAAGTGTGGCTTATTTTAATTACAGTCGAAATTGAAAATAATTGCCACTATTGTAATTAATACAAGATAACATTGCAATTAATGAAAATCATTAATTAGAAAATAATTATAAGGAAAATATGGATAATTAAATATTTAATGATTCTTATGGTAAGTTATTATGTAGCACAGAGCGAAACGGAAGACAAGATAAAATAAAATAAATGACAAGTTTAATGTTAAATTGTAAAACACAAAATGTTAAATATATACAGTACAAAAAGCTTTCGGTTATTATGGTAACCTTCATCAGTCAAACTGGCAGTTTAGGAACGTAGAAATAAGGGCGTGTAGTGCCAGTCATGCACAGTAAACTACGTGATGTAATAGTTAACTGTTTGATGTTGAAGCCTGTGGTTGTGACGTATGAGAACTTTGCCAACGTTTGTCAGTGATGAGGATGATAGCTTCAATAATAGGGTGGATACGATATCCACTGCTTCTGTTGACCGAAGTATTAGAGCACGTGATGTGCAACGACTCCAACCAGGCGCGGCGTCGGTAATGACGACACCGATCGAAACCATGACATCGGGATGTGGGTCAATGTCGTGTCGGGTTGACCAGAAGTGATCAGCAGTGGCTGAGTGTTCCATGTCCGCTAAGCGGATGGCTCTTTCGTGTTCTGAGATACGTTTGCCGAGCCTTCTCCTAGTTTCTCCGATGTAGCAGCCAGTGTAGTCACGGCAAGAAATGCGGTAGACTAGTCCACTTTGTAGTAAGGTGGGAACAGGTGTTTTCACTTTAGAGATGAGGGATCGCAATTTCCTGCCCGGGAGCTGTATGCACTTTATCCCATGAGATTTCAGGTCCCTAGAAACCTGCTGTGATAGGTTCGGGTGGTATGGGATAAAGGCACTCGAGGTGGAGTTATTACCCTGTTGGTCGTTACGTGGTCATGTGCCTGCAGGTCACACCTGTCTAGAGTATTGGTGGGATAGCCATATCTCGCAAGATCTGTCTTGACCCTAGCAATCTCGGTCCTCCTCTCATCTATACAACTAGAATGGGTCCAGGCAAGAGTTAACAAGCTCCGATCTGTGCCAAGAAGATGGCTGACGTGGGTGCTGACCAATAGTTGGCAAATTGGCCAGCACACATTGGCTTGCGGTAGACTGTTGTCTTCAAGCGCATGTCCTCACGTCGGACAAAGGTGTCTAAGTATGGTAGGGTATTGTCCGACTCTAGTTCGATAGTGAATTTTATGAAAGGCGACAGAGTTGAGGTGGTCTAAGAGTGGATCGCCGCATCTCTGGGAATAACTACAAACACATCATCCACGTAGCGACACCAATTTTGTTATTTGTTTGTTATTTGGTTTTTAGGAGCATTAGCAACTAAGGCCATATTGCTCCGGGATATGCGGTGGTCATTCCCTGGCCTTTCCGCATCCTCCATATTTGGTGGTGACGGGCTCGAACCCCGGTCTAATCAAGAAGAGTGTGCTATGCACTGCTGCTCCTTCCCACCTGGCTACGGAGGCGCCTAGCGACACCAAAAGGCAATGGGATCTGGTACACTTGTAAATGCACGACCCTCCAATTATTCCATCGCGATGCTTGCCATGACTGAACTAACTGGGGAACCCATTGCTGTGCCGTGTATCTGTTGGTAATTGGAGTCGTTGAACATAATTGCACCACCAGTTAAGCACAGTCTGAGGCGGTGGAAATATCATCTGATGTTAGTTTGGTCCTGCGCCAAGGTTCTGGTCGCTATCCATGAGTTTCTTGGCACATACGATGGCAAGCTCGACTGGGATGAAGGTAAAAAGGGACATTACATCAAATGATGCCATGATTTGATCTTCTGAGATGGATAGGGTTCGGATTCGTTCTATAAATTCACAACTGTTGGAAACGGTGTTGGCGGTCCTGCCAACTAGGGGAGAAAGGAGCCCCGAGACAAACCTCGCCAACTCATAACTCGGTGAGCCACAACAGGAGACAATGTTAATGTTACCTATGGTAATGATTCTTGTTATAAAATGTTAAGCTTTAATAAAATTAAGTGTTTTAATTTAATACAAATCATTAATATATTTAATGAATAAATATACAAATGTTCACGTGGAAAAGTGTATCTTTTTAGAATTTTTGCCACGTAATATCCTGCAGCAGTTATCCACATATGAATATGTTGTGGTAGAGGAAGATTTTAGAGCACTCAATCTGTGCATGAATTTGACAACTGTCACTTCAGTTTTAGTGCTAGTTCGCTAGTGAGTCAATATACTGAGAGAAGAAGCGAACTAGATTCTTAATATAAGCGATGAGAAGTGCTACAAGAAAAAAATAATAGGATTGCTGGTCGCATAAGTGCCTTCTAAGCAATTCAATCTGGATCTAAATACCCAAAGGACATTGAAATAGAACCACCAACGTAATATCGAATCGGGCTGCCATGGGCTCGCTGAATGGGTGTGGCATGGATGTTTTAAGGTGCTTGAGCAAATCTGTATATATGGATCTCCACGCTATCTGTATAGTGTTCCACAATTGGCCCACATTGGAGAGTGGTGAATCTAACGTCTAACAGCCAGTTCGACCTCGTGTCACAGATGTCCGATGGGATTCAAGTCAAGGGAAATGGAGGCTACTGGAGGACGGCGAAGTCCTCCAGTCCACACGTCGAAGTAAAACGGTTTTGCATTATAGTTTTCTTGCCAACTAGCTGTTTTTCTCCTTGTCTGTCCTGTCATCTTGGTACACTCTCCTAATGGAACAATCCACTACACTGTGTCAGAAATTAACACACTTTACCTCCTCACTTTACACGAACGATCACATCTCTTTGAAAGTCCATCGTATCGCCACCTCCAGGCTCTTCACGTAATGTTACCTGCCAGCTGTACACATACCCACGCATTCACTCCTGACTGCTTTCTTCCGGCTGAACTTTTATTCTCGTGGTACAATCCACTTGCTCCCATTACAGTCGGTGGTCATATTTCAATGTCCTTTCAGTGTATAATTTACATTTTACTGATGATGAGGGCGAAGACGAATCAGTAAGGCAAAGACCGGAGGAAATATTCAACAGCTTGAAAATTATATCAAACTGTGGGGACTTCCAATATATTCCAATAACAATTAGACATGATTTGACAAATTTAGAAGAAAATGGTCATATATATAGGGATTGGTTTATTTGTCACGTTCAGAATTTTTACAAAAATAGTTTGGAATATTTAAAAACATACACAGACCAATTAAATGTACTAGAAAATTTAGTATTAGTATTAGTATTAGTATTAGTAACGGCCGTATGGTGCAAGAAAGCCTATGGCTTATGCTGCACCAGCCAAAAAAAAAAAAAAAAAAAAATCCGAACAAAACAATGATAAAAACAAAAATTAAATGAATAAATAAATAATAATAATTAATAAATAAATAAAAATAATAAAATGAAATAAAAATAAATAAAAATTTTTGCTGGATTGATCTTAAAAAAACGCATCTGTGGAAAGATGTCCAAGAAACTTTGGAATTTATAACAGCATGTCCAAAACTTCAATTAACGAAAGTGATTTATTTGATGAAATATCTTTCGTAAAAAGTTACGCAACGGTAGAGAAAATAAAAGAATGGAATGGAAAAAAATATTGAGATAGATACTAAATGGGTAGAAATATTCAGTAGATTTAAATTACAGAGTGTCCCTTACCAAAACGTCCTCAAAATTGTTCAATACCTGTTATGTTTACCAGGGACAAATGCACCAACAGAAAGAGTGTTTTGATGTTACTATTCGAAAACGAAAATGCTGGCTTGACCTGACATCGATCGTGACGCGTTTCTCTGGGACTAAGGCTCGAAAAGAATATTTTATTTAGTTTTTAAAATGTGTGTATTCGTTTTACTTCTTATCAGTTTATAGTTATTTATAGTTTTTTCCAGATAATCATATGGTTAATAAAAACTGTTTGGGTAGCCCCAAATAAATATTTCCCTGGAAATTTATTTGACAACCAAGGAAAAGTAATTTTTCTTTATTTCCCTGAGGTTATTTTTTTATTACAACCTGTTTTAAAATAAAAATATAAATTCTTCCTTTCCTTATATTATACCCAAAAATATTTTTATAAACGGAATGGGGGTACAATAGACCAGTCGCCCCAGATACTGTTTACCCCAGAGCTGTATAAGCCCTAAATGTAAAAAAAAAAAAAAAACTTGAAAAATGTTCCATCAGTTGTTCCAGATTAGTTGTTATACTATGTGATTAACAGCATGTGGACATGTGTTGTGTCTTATGTAAGGCGGCCCCTAAAGGTTAGTTGAACTCTGCCCTGTTTCTCTGTGATGGTATACAAAACTCTGTACAATAGGCAGAAATGAGTGTAATGCTATGTTTGTAGTGTATGTCTTGTGTTCTTTAGTTGTTTCTGGCGACTTAGCTACCAGGAAGCAGCGATCACCAGGAAGGCTGCTTCCCAGTACCCGTCTACGCCATGAGGATGCGGGCCCTACTATGTACCTACTAAACTAAATGTAATATTTCCAGCGTCCGTAAGAAGGAAGCTCAAGTTGTATAGGTGCAACAGTCTCTTATAATCACGTGGTGGTGAAGACCACAAAGAATCATGCATCCATTGCAGAAAGTGTAATAGCAGTGGATGCCAGCAGTTCCTGTACCCAGAAAGCCCAAATCTGGTTACAAGCAGGTGAAAATCCCGTTTCTAATAAACAGGAGACCAGCAAATCCTGCCCCCGAAGGGGCATATAAAAAAAAAAAAAAAACTGTTCCTAAAGGGACTAGCATAATTAACAATTTTAGAATAAAAATATTTAAATGGCAAAATATTATTTAAGTTTCAAAAAGAAAAAAGAAAATAATAATAATAATAAATTTAATTAGATAAAATGTTAAAATAATAATTGTTATTAAAGAAAAAGAAATAAAATAATTAAGGGGAAAAAAAAAGAGAGAGACAGATAGAGATAATAAAGGTTAACAAAATCCTAGGGAAATAATGACTCTGAACTTCAACACAGGTGGGTAGTAAAAGTAGTTTTTGCTCCTGGATCCACACTTTCTCTGAGAGATGGAAGTTGGTTTTAGGCACATCAGCAACCTAGGCCATATTGCGCCGTATGTAATATGTCTGTAAATTGCGTGTGTTCTGTGATCGACTTGCTACTTGCTGGACGAAAAACCCGAGTTTCCCGGGGGGGGGGGAATTGATACCCTCTCCTGAGGCCGACTAATTCAGCCACGTTGTGAAAAAGGACCATAAAAATTCCTTACGTCATGAAGGGATTCGGAACTCAGATCTCCGTTCTATGGGGAGGACGGTGATTACACAAACTGTGCTACCACTACCACGAGGGGAAACAACAGTGATGAATGCCTATGACAAGAAGCATTAGATGCGTCTATCATTAGATGTTGTTATAACGTCCTTGTGCAGTTTTATATTTTCATAACTTCCGTTCTATACATGATAAAATCAGTCATGTATAGAACGGAATCATCTTCATGATAAAATCAATCATGTATAGAACGAACTTCATTTGTAAAAAGGGTAAGGGAAAGAATTTATTACAGTTCTACAGACATTAATTCTTGGGACTGTTAATTCCCAATGTGTCCACAGTCATTACGTATACAAACTGGGATAAAATTCTGAGTTCTACAAGTACGTTTTGCAGTTGATTTTCAGTAATACCCTGAATCACATTAGTTAACATGTCCCCATAGAAAAAAAAAAAACAAAAAAAAAACCCAATGAGCTCAAATCTGATGAACGTGGTGGCCAAGAGATCGGTCCACTTATTCCAATCCATCTGTTAAGCAAATTTTCATTCAGAAACTGTCAGGCAAAGTGCACCATCTTGCTGAAACACTGTATCGCCGATAAGTCCTAAACGTGTTAAGTCAGGAATAAAGTAATTCTGCGGCATTTCCAAATAACTCTCATTATTAACAACCCGTGAAAAAGCAGTCGGATTTTAGAAACAGAACGGCTGTGCTAGGACTTTCAGACGAGTGTTAGTCGAAGGATTTTCTATTATTCTTTCCCTTTATATCCAGGGATAACTGCCTCTCATGAGGGAAAGCAACAACACTTGAATAGTGGCCAAGGTAGTTAAAGGAAACATCTATTAACCCACCGTGACATTCAGAAAAACAATAGCCACTGTGACAAGCGTCTTTGAAAGGTTGTCTGTAAAGGTGAACATAGTTTAATGTTTTGTTCCGCTTCGATCTTTCTCTTTCGGAGGCAACTGTTCCAGCAGGAAGTACATGCTGGCATGGCTTTCTTCTTCAATGACCAGTTGTACCAGGATGTGTTGTTTGTGATGACCATTAGCGCAGTGTAGCAACAGCTGTGCCTCGCCTATTATTCGAAAAGCATTTTGAAGCGAATAAAAAGAAACACGCATTATTTTCAAGGCCACGGCATTATTAGTTGATTCTCCTTACCAATGGTTATCAACAGAGAATATGTTCAGTAGGAGCACTTAAAAAGGTGGTAGGAGATACGCAGAAAGAAACAGAAAAAATTAGCTTAAAATTAACTTTTTTAACATGTTTAATTGCCTTTTGTCTTCTTCAGGTCTGTTTGTCTGTCCGCATGTAACAACTCAATTCTCAGCAGAGATTTTCATTTGAAGAGGTCGTTTTATTGTTGTTATCAATTTTAATTGATATAATTGATATAATTGTTATTTAAATTAATTGAAATAAACATGTTGCATTTTAATTTTTATTAAAATCCAGAAAATAGTTGAGTAAATACTATGTTAAGGTATGTGCAGTGAAGTGGAAATAATAACTGTTATATATATTATTAATTAATTAGAAAATAAAATTCCAAGACATCCACGTAATGTATTTCTACCATAGAATTTTTATTGATTTATGAAAAAATTAATGAAATTTATTCTTTCACAGTTCCAAGACACCTAGTAGGAAGAATTATATCTTTGAAGTGCAATTTTAGGATTAAAAATAACTGTGGATGATGGAGAATATTCAATAAACGTTCAGGTGGGAGTGCCTCAAGATGGTGTTAACAATAGTAATAATAATAGCCGTACAGTGCAAAGAAGCCATGAATTTTGCTGCACTGGCCAAAAAAAAAAAAAAAAAAAAAACAAACAAAGTAGATAAGAAAATGCATATTACATGTATTTGTTTCCCTCCTCACATAGCTACTGTCAGCTTCAACTACCCGTGAAGGCAATCTGTCCCAGCGATCAACGACTCGCTGGTTAAAAGAAAATGTCCTACAATCTAGTCAAAACTTTTTCTCCTGTAATTTGAATTTATGCCCACTACTTCGGGAATTCTCTATAACAGTGAAAATTTCGCCTTCATTTTACTAACCCCTCTTAGAGCCTTATAAACCTCAAACAGGTTGTCTGGTTGCCAAGCTCTGAAGCCCACATATTTGGAGTCTTTCCTCATACGGTTCCCGCTTGCTGATCTCACTATGCGAGTTGCCCGTCTTTGGGCCCTTTCAAGGAGCTCAATATCTTTTTTCAGATGATATCTCCATACTTGAACACAGTATTCCAAGTGTTTTCTTACAATTACCTTATACAGTGGGACTATGACCTTCCTATCTCTACAGAATAATGTACAATAAAAATCGATAGGACACCATGGGCTTTCCAGGCTGCCGTTTACACTACTCAGAAAATTTCATATCCTCCAGATCCCTTTCTCTCTCTACAGTTTTTAATCCAACGCCACCAATTGTATAATATATTTTGGAGTTGCTATTCTCCAAGTGCATTTTGCTGCATTAAAACATAGCTGCCACTTTTCTGACCATTCTTCCAGACTGTTCAAGTCATCCTGAAGGAGCGCTGCTTGATACCGATCATTGTCTATTCTACCAATCTTTATGTCGTCTGCAAATTTTGGCATGAAGCCTTCTATCCTATCATCGATGTCTTTCATGAAAATCAGAAACCACAGTGGTCCAAGAAGTGGTCCCATCCCTGGGGGACCCCACTTCTGAAATATACCTGCCTGAAAAATATCATTAATCACAACCCTCTGCCTTCTGCCCTGCAACCACCCACCAGTCTATCTTAAATTTTTTCCAGTAATCCCAACGTGTTCTATTCAGTCCCTCATGAAAGGTTATCATTAGGGACTGAATCAAATGCTTTCCAAAAATCCAAATAAACTATGTTGAAATTGTTTCCTAAATACAGCTCATGAGTAACTGTCAAAATAGCCTACTAAGCTAGTTACACATGGGTTATCCTTATCAAAGCTATGTTGTGTGTCCATTAGAGTGCCATATCTATCTAAATGTCCCTGGATTGCACTTTAATCATTGTTTCTAAGATTTTTCTTACCACTGAAGTGAGACTAATCGGTCTGAAGTTACCATCTCCGCACTTAGAACCACCTTTATGTATTGGTGATACATTGGCACTTCTCTAAACCAAAGGAATCTCTCCCGTGTACAAAGATGTCCTCTTGGAATACTGTGGTCAAGTATGGAGACCGCACCTAAAGAAAGACATCGAGCTTCTTGAAAGGGTGCAAAGACGGGTAACTCGCCTGGTGAGATCGGCAAAAGGGCGTCCTTATGAAGAAAGACTTCGAATATGTGGGTTGCAGAGTTTGGAAACTAGACACCTTAGAGCAGATTTGATTGAGGTGGTTAAGGCTCTGAGAGGCATCAGTAAAATGAATGAGGACGAAATTTTTAAGATTATAAATGATGATGCTAGAACTAGGGGACATAAATTCAAGTTACGTGGGGAGATGCTTAGATTGGGCTGCAGGAAGTTTTATTTTAGCCAGCGAGTTATAAATTACTGGAATAAGTTGCCTACATGGGTGGCAGAGGCTGACAGTTTGGAGAAATTCAAAGGTCATCTGGATAGTACCTTCGAGTCAGAGAAGCGCATAGGATGATAGGTTTAATTTCCTTTTCTTTCATTAATTATTAGTTTTTTTTTTTTGTGGCTGGTTCAAAATAAGCCATAGGCTTTCTTGCACCATGCGGCCATTACTAATACTAATACTAATACTAATAATTAACTTCAATAATTTCATATGACCCTGCCTCACTTGCACAGCCTCTTCTCAGGTATGTCTTTTTTTGTGTGTCTTTTTTGTAACAGTCATAATTCACCTATTCTCGGCAAATAAAGCTGAAATAATATTTTATGCTGATGACAGAAAGCTGTTTCGGACCATAAATCAAAACGAGTATCTCATGACTGTCATGAATGATTTAAATAATCTAATACAGCAACTAGAAAGAGCCTTTACGTGTATCACAGTTGATATAAAAACGTTCTCTCCACATGGAAAAGGTCTGAGTTCAAATCCCGTGAATGACGCGAAGAATTTTTATGGACTTTGTTCACATACTCCGTTGCTGAGTTAGTCAGTCTCAGGCGTAGATAGCAAGGTTCTTTCCCCCAGAACTGGACGAGGAAAAAACAAGGTTTTTACCTCGTCCAGCAAAACAGACAAATCGACTATGGAACACACGCAATTTGTAGACATAAGACACACAGCACGGCAGATGAATTTAATCATTCGAGTGGCCTAAAAATAATAGTTTGGACCTTGATCACAAAGTGACTCAGTCAGTCAGTCTCAGGCGAGAGCAGCATAGTCTTTTCTCCCGGAAACTCGAGTTTTTCGTCCAGAAGTGATACAGGTGAATTAACCAGAGAACACATGCAATTTATGGACATAATCTATACGGTGCACTACGTTTTTAGTGCTGATGCGTCTAAAAACCGAACAACTAGAAACATTACCTTCAACATTTCCCATTGACAATCCTAATAAGTGAGCCCTATCGCCTTCTGTCCAAAGCGCACATTCTTTTCAACACATATTTCTCCACAAATGGAAGGTTGTTATCCAAAAGTTATCCATTTCTAAAATGAAATGGATCGCAAAGCCGTATCTACATAATAGAGATAAACTTCGGAAAGGAGTATCTCTGTTGTGTTATTCATCCAGTGGAACTATATAGGGCCATATCATCAAAAGAATTTACTCAGATGAATATTGGCTACTTCAGTGGATATCATACAAACACAGATGTCCCAATGTAATATACACCACACAGCTGATATAAAACCTCAAGTTTGTTCTTCTTCAAAACATAATTCACCAAGCCACACCGGACACCACAAACAAGATGATTGTAGTCGTCATAGACGCCCCATCCGTTTGGGAAACTTGTCATTGGAGGATCCCCATTCCATTGAGGATCTGACAATGACAATGGGACAACTCGCATTAGGTCACAGCAAGATGCGACTTGAAAAAACCTAATGATCTGTCCCATACCAATTGTTGACGCAAGCTCAGAATCTTGATACTACTCATTAATGGTCCATAAAAATGCGCAAGTCATTGACGGGAGGGATTCGAACTCAATCTTTTCTACCCGGTGTGGGGAGCACGGTGACTGTACCAACTGGGTTACCCACGAAGGCTCTTGAGCACTTCATAGAGATCAGAAGCCTCATTTAAGGAAAGACATTGATCTGCTGAAACGGGTGCAGAGAAGGGCAACGAGATTAGTGAAGGGTATCAAAAAATGGGTGGTCTTACCGAGAAAGGCTTCAGTTCTGCAAATTGCAGCGTCTAGAGGCTATGCACCTGCGAAGTGATCTGATTGAAATGTTTAAGGAATGAATTGAGAAAGCTCAGTGTTGATGGCATTCTTTTCCTTGCAATTTGAATTAAGGGAAGATGGTTGCAGGACAGATGTGTGTAAGTTTGTCTTCGGTCAGCAAGTGGTTGATTATTGGATAAACTTCCAGCTGGTGTTGTAAAAGTGGGTAGTTTGAATAAATTTGAGAAAGAGGTAGACAAATTATTGGAGTGGATGGACAGGTGATGTGATAAGTTTTTTTGGCTGATGCTGTATGAATTTACTTTCTTGATTAATTTGCTACTATTAATGTTAATACTAAAAACTCTAAATTTGAAGTCAGCGTAAGTAAAGTTAAAGTTGTTTCTTGCATCCAATTGTTATGACTTCGCCATAATAATACAGTAACTGTATTGGTCAGTCAGGATTTTCCCTTGCTGCGATCCATTGAGAATTCTTATCGAGATGTTCTTCTTTCGTATCCTTACCCACAGGCTTCCTGGTATCGGAATAGACCATTATAACATTGACTGAAGCTCAGCACCATTGGACTGGTGTCTCTGGCGCTGTTAAAAGAATTTTCCAATACTCCTCTCCTTTATGTCCAGGAGCAACCGCTCCATTATTTAATGAGAGTTTGCAACAACGTTTGAATAATATTTTCTGTCTACCGGACTGAAAGGAAACATTGATTAATTGACTATCACATAAAAAATGGCTACAGCTACACACTCCTCTCTCTCTCTCTTTGAAAGAGTTGTTTGTGAGCATGGCTTCGCTTGACGTTTTGTTGACTTCCGTATTTTGACGAGAATTTTAGGTGGAAATCACGGCTGACATATTCCTTGCTCAATGTTGTTGTTGTGCAGAATAACTGTCCCGAAGCACACCACTGAACAAACATTTCAGGTCAAGGTTATCAAAACATTAACAATTGATTACCAGCATATACAGTCGAACCCTTCTAACCAATGTCATTCAAGTTTGTATTTGCTTCTTTGATAATTTATTTTATGAAAAATGTTTATAAAAACTGACATCGATTTTTGTTTTAAACAAAAATTCTGAATTGGCTGAAAATACGATAAATAGAAGAGTGAAAACGATATTTTGAGTGACACTTATTTCATTAATCTCTCTTTGTAATAAAATTTCTTGGAGACGAAAACCCGAAGTTTCGGGAGAAAAAACCATGAAACTTCCTCCTGAAACCGACTAACTAAGGCATGTTGTGAAGAAATCATATAAAAATTCCTCTTGTAATTGTCAGGACTCGAACTCAGGCATTTTCCACCCGGTATGGAGAGGACGGTGCTTGTATTCACTGTGTTACTCATGAGAGCTTTTTCGTTAGCAGCAAAGGTGGCAAGTGCAGAGAGTGTTTTAGTAGATGGCAAAAGCAGAAGGATTTCTTGTGGAGGGGAGAGGGTATCGTAGGAAAGAAAAGGCTTTAGACGCCGCTGATATCCTTAATTATACATTGTTCATCATTGAAATTGGCCCACTTACAATGAACGAACGTATTTGCTTGAAAATTTGCATGCAAAACTGTGACGTATACGGACGTAAACGATAGGATGTGAAGCTGATGCTCGACAGAATGTGTCTTTTACCGCCCTGATGTAGGAATGGGAAAGTGCTTTACAAATGCGCGTAAACCTGAGCAGGCAAAACAACGGTGAGCGAATGACCATCTAAGATTATGCAACGCCATTAACACGTGTAAGTGTTAATGGCATTGTGTAAACCCAGTGATTTCATTGGGTTAGTGATTTCAGTTTTCATTGGGTGATATAATTTGGTGATTGGGTGATTTCATTACATTTACATCTAGTGATTTCATTAATTTTTGCATAAAATTATATAAATTAGATTAATAAACAAATTAGTACGCAGGGCGTTACATTTCGGGCGCTTTCGAATTTTTTCCCTTAAATTTGTTTGATTTTTATTTATTTTTCCAATTTGTATAAGTGAAAAGTAAATATTGTTATCACCTTATCGATTAATTACTAAAATTAATAGAACGCTTAACAAAACTGTATAGTTTTATATTCTCTATACTTAGCCATTTACTTTAATTACAACTATATAATATTTATTACTCTTCTCCCATATACTTTTCAGTCTTTTCTCTCTATATATGTATCTCTTCACAAGCGATTCTTCACGTCTTACATAATAATAAACGCAAAGTGTGCACGGACTGTTTAAAGCTGACAACGATGCATTAAAACTACATTTAATGTATGGTTTTCTGTTTTAAATACACATTATATGGAAAAAAAGAAATAATAATTGCCGGAATTTTGTTTTTCAAATTTTAACGAAATTTGGAATGGCTCATCAAATCTTTTTAAAAAGTCCAAATATAAACTGTCACGAAGATCTGTCTACTGAAACTGGAGTTGTTACGTGCGAACGGACGGACGGACGGACGGAAAATAGACGAACAGAAATGGTGAAGACAATGAGTGCATCGTGCGTATACACCAACACACCTAAACAAAGTAGTCAGCGTTAAACCTTAAGGTTTAACGCTGACAAAAGTGTGAGGAGGACGGCGATCGTACAAACTGCTACCAACGAGGACATCTTAGTGAGCATTTGTTGGCTATTGTAGCCGAGTGGTCAGGGGCGAGTGCAGTAGCACACGCTTTTTGAGTAGACTAGGGTTCAAGTCCCTGACTGCTAAATACATGTAAGGTCGATCTGCCAACCGCACTTGACCAGCGAGGCAGATTATGGTCCACATCTCTCAACATGAATCGTTGAGGAGGCTTCCATCCTGCAGAGGATTCATCGTGGCTACAATTTTCCTTTACCATTTTTACTGTTGGAAGGTGATAATGGTGTTTCCCATTTCTAACGTTCAGTATTGGTATTAGCCCATTTCGCATTAATAAAAAAGTTCTTTGACAAGAGTTTCAGAGTGCATTTACGTAAGAAGTCTTTGGTAGCTGTTCATTCGCCCTCGTGAGTAGCACATTTGATATAATCAACGCCATCCCCACACCCGATGAAAAGATCTGAGTTCGAATCCCTTCAATGATACTAAGAAGTTTTATGGGTCTTTTTAACAACGTGGCTGAGGTAATCCGTCTCAGGCGAGGGTAGTGTGATTTTTCTCTCGGTAACTGGGGTTTTTCGTCCATTCAACATCAGTCCAAGTATCAACAGTCAAGGATCATTAAAACCATTTTTGGAGGCAATGAAGTTAGTTCAGTATTCTTTTTTGGCTCTCAAGATTCATAGTCCGAATTGCTAGCAAATTGAGCACTGTGATCTTATTGAGATCTGATGGCGAACTTGTTGAGGCCCACATGAAGTTTATGCACAAGATGCAGCGACTGATATGATATGAATCGATCCGTGAGATTTAGGCAGTGGCGATTGTTCCCAGTGATAGAGCCAAACGTAGTCCAGAAGGTGGGATTTGCCTACAGCAATGTTCCGTAATCGAGGCGATGAGGTTTGTCTCATCGCCTCGATTCGGTTTGTCTCATGATGAGGTTTGTCTCATCGCCATCGATCACAGTAGTATTACATGAACAGAAGCAATGACTGTGACATTGAAAACAACAAAACTAAAATCAAGGGACAAGACACTGACCTACATACACAGTGTCTATGTTGCAGACACCACAGTACTCTACAATAAGTAGACATGTGATATTAAAAACAATGCATAATGACCACAGACCTGTCATCCCAGAGAACCATAGAAATGGTCATAACCTACGGAAGAACCATAAACTACCAGTGCAATGCTCACCAACACCAGGTAAATCTGTCAGTGCCTGAACTTAAGGAACACCTAGAGTGTATAGGTAATGGTGAAGAATAATCCCAGATCACAGTAGTACTGCACGAACAAAAGTAATGACTATGACATTGAAAACAACAAAAATAAAACCAAGGGGCAAGATACAGACCTACATCCCCAGTGTCCAAGTTCCAGGCATTACAGCACTCTCACCTACAAGAGGTTATGTGCCAATGAGAACAAAGCATGTTGATGTTACCTACAATCCTAACATCTCAGAGAACCATAACAATGGTCATAAACTTGGTATGTACCATAAATCACAAGTGCCAGGCTTAACAAGACCGGATGAATCTGCCAGTGCCTGAGCCAAAGGAATATCTAGAGTGTATAGGAAAAGGTACACACAAGGACATATCCAGGAAAGAAAAGAGAGGAAAGAAGGAGAAAAGAGGGAAGAAGGGAAGAAAGAAGAAGAAGGAAAATGGAAGAGAGGGGAAAAAGAAAGACAAGAAGAAATGGACACTACCATGCCAGATTGCGTACCAATATGAACTGATCACATCATTCCCACTCTTGGTCAGGATTGAGCCCTGCAAGAGATGGAATAGTACATCTATCCCACTCTTGGCCAGGACTGAGCCCTGTGAGAGATGGGGTATAGGGATATCGAAAAGTAAATGATAGTCCTTATATTATTATAGTTTAATTTATTTTATTTTATTTATTTTATTTTAATATATTTTACTTTATTTTATTTATTTTAATTATCTTATTTTATTTTACTTTACTTTATTTTAATTGTTTTATTTATTTTATTTTACTTTACTTTATTTTAATTGTTTTATTTATTTTATTTTATTTTATTTTATTTCATATCTAAGGGGAAATAAAACCAAAAAAGTGTGCCCTGGTAATTCTGAGGGGATGCATTACCCGGCCACACAGGATTAACTTGATGGGACATCAGACGTCCAAAAACTTAACCACAGGACCGGATCAGTCCGTGTCCTCTTAAGATAAAGTAGATCCTGGCTGCCTCCATGTGGCTAGGGATGGGAGTGAGGGGCTGTGACACAAACCTGCCACAGCCCCCTACTGCTAAATGCCAGGTGCCGGCTAACACACAACGCAAACACAACACTAATGCACACCTAATTACATATTTCATCTATCAGATGCATTTTTTTTTTTTTTTTTTTTTTGTTTTGTGTTAAATATATACGTGAAATTTTGATGCTCTTTTAAGTTCTTTTCTAAGCCGGCAACTTGGCAAAAAGCCTAACAAACGGCGGATATAGGGGAAACCCTGGAAGCCGCTACTAACTTACAAATACACTTTATCTGTATACATGTCGCGAATGGATATATATGTGAGAATGTATATAAATTGTATATAAATCTTGTATCATGTATATATAAATGGATGTATATAAATCTTGAGAATGTATATAGAATTGTGTGTATAAATAAATGTAAAAAATGTCTCATCGCCTTGATTATGGGACGTTGGCAATTTAATATGGGACGCTCTGGGGAGACGCCTAGCGACACGTCCACACCCACCAGAAAATCTTCACCAGCTGAAGATGGCGCTGACAGAGGAATGGATGATGTTACCGCAAGAACTTATCAACAACATTGTTCTAAGTATGGACAGGCGGTGCATCGACATTAGGGGTGGCCATATCTCCTACTGAGGACCACCTCCTCCCTTTGTTCCATCTTTGTCAGTGATGCATCTGTATCATGGCAGCCAGGGCTATGTTGCCATTTTTGAATAAAGTCCCTCTGTACCGTTTTGTTTCCGTTGTTGTGTCGGTATTGTTTCTGCCTTCATCATTTCTGTACCTCACGAGGTTCCTTTGGTATGCTTTTCCCATATCCAGGCCACTCCTATGAGAAGCTACAGGTGAAAACCTGATTGGTCCTTAAATTTTGCACACCAGTGTATTACTATATGTGAGTTATATCAATGGCCGGTAGGGCCAATAGAAACTCTTCAGAGGTTCTTTATTCATCTGTGCATATTCGAGTAACAATATATGCCAGTTTTAATTTCTATGATCGTTAAATTATTCTTCGCAAAGAGTTTGATGTTATTTATATTACATTATAATATCATAATTTATTTGCCATTGGGATCATGCACATTCCTTAATGATATCAACCAAAGTAGCTTAGACAGGAATTTCATGCAGAGCCATCACGCAAAAGTACAGTTATGCTGATTTTGTTATTGTGATCTAGAATTGGACAAAGGAAAAGGTTAAAGACCTGAAAATATTGTAGAAGTAATTCGTCTGTTGTTGTAACAAACATGGCCATAGTCCAGGTTACATGGCATATGTTGTGTATCCACTGCATCTTTCGAAAATATTGCTTATGTTCAACTTTTCTTGAAAAACTTGATACGATTCTGCATTAAAAGCTATCACATAAACAGAAAAAACACATAAAATAAGGGATAAGACGCTGTTAGGGTTGAGAGACCGCAAGAGTTTGCACCTTTAAATTTTGGTTGTGTGGGACATTCGCTGTTGATTTATACAGAGTAGGGAGGAAGACTGAAGACTGGGAGGTGAAAGTCAGAGTAGGAGGTCGATGGGGAAGGTGACCTGGGAAGATCAGTGGGGCAGGCCCATGTCCCACCAGGAGAAAGAAAATAGGGGAGAGGGGAGGAGACAGAGAATCTCCCCCCCCTATGTGGTGGAAAGAAAGTACCATGCAAGGGAGCATTGGTATTGGATCGACTGTGGGCGCCTTGGCAGCACAGCTGCAAGAGGAAGTCATATCAGGTAGTCCAATCCAGTGGGTCATATTAGGTAGTCCGATCTGGTGAGTTGATTTTATCAATCTAATCCAGTGTATCGCTTGACTGTACTGTTCTGGTGTCATACTTGTGGCACCCAGGTCCAGTCAGTGTACGGTCATGTCTCTGTCTTATTGGTTTGTTGGTCACATTTCGTGGTTTTAGTTCAATGTCGTGTTGAAGACAGCGGGTCACTCCTTTGGGAGTCCTTGTCCTGTTAGGGTTGTTGGAGTCCATTGACAGTTCCAGATGGCAGTAAGGGGCGCTAACAGTGATTTCTGTCTCCTTAAGATAGGATTTGATGCATCGATAGAGGTTACCAGGTATGTGAGCTCTCCGGAACATTCCCAGGACACTGGGCCACCATAGGGAGTCAAAGGCTCCAGCGAAGTCGATGGATATAACTAGGAAATATTTGCGGTCACAGTTTTTAGCCGCTTCGGTGATATTTTAGAGTGTATCCACAGTGGAGCACCCTTTCCGGAATCCCTATTAGATCGGTGATGGGAGTCCAGCTTCCTGATAGTGTATTTTATGGTTAAGAAGTCTCTCGAGTAAAAGTGTAAAGTGTAAAGTGTATTCGTGTCTAGCGGCACCGGGGGTTTCCCCCAACTCCGCGTTGCTTTCATTGTAGTTGTAACAGTTCACTGTAAAGGCCAGAGATTTAAAAGTGTATGGATTTTGTAAGTGTAGTGTTGTTCTTCTGGCCATTTAGCCGCTAGACCCCTGCTGGGGCCCAACGTTGTCCACACTTAGCCTCGTGGAGGCAGACCAGGTACCCAGTAGTTGATATTTTACTCTGGCAGGCCCTGCCACTTAGTTTCCTGAGATTTCAGTGGCTAGGGCCTTAAAAAAAAAATTAAATAAAAAAATAAAATAATCGCTGAAAAAGGTTTAAGTCGAAAGAGTTTTGCGTGCGCGGTTTGAATTTGGACATATTTTAATTTTTAACATTGTGTGGGACATGCGCTGGTGTATAGACAGAGTAGGGGAGGGAGACTAAAGACTGGGGGGAAAAGCCAGAAGTATGGGGACAATAGAGTAAGTGTCCCCAAAAGCAGTGGGGCAGGCCCATGCCCCACCAGAGTAGAGAAGCGGGGAGTGACAGGGGGGAACAGGAAACCGTCTCCCCCTGCCTGGGGATTGGGAATTAAAGGTGAATAGGACTAGGGAGTCCTATTCAGACCGCCATATGGCGTAATGCAAGTAGTTCCTGCATTTATGTCCAGTCCGGGCTTTTTGTCACTTTGTTTGTTTGCATGTACTCATCTTCGTCGGTTAGTTCCTGTGGCTGTGTCTGACCAGGTTCCTTGTCACTTTGCTATTTTCTCGATCTTTGTAGGGTCCTGTTGGGTCTTTTGATCCGTTTGTAGCCTCACTTTGGTCGGGGTTGTCTTCATTCATTGTGGATGGCAATTTCCGTTCTTCTTCGGTCGAAGACGTCTCGTGAAAATTGGCTGAAAGCCGCGTAGTCGTCTTCTGTGTCCAAGAGATGGTGTTCTTTGTTTTTTTTGGTATGTACTGTATTTTAGTTATTAGCACGCTTCTGTGTTCCCCATAGCACTCACAGTCGTGCATTATATGATGCCATGTTTCAGGCTCACCAAAGGTGCAAGTTAGCTCCTCCGTTATACCCAGCATGTTCAATTTTGCCTTGAATGGGCCATGGCCCGTTAGTAAGTACGTTGCATTTAACCCCGGGTTAAACCACGGCGGGGGGGGGGCCTTTTGGATACGTCTTGGCAACCAGTGGTATGAATCTCTTCGTCACTTCGCCTTTGTTTTGATGCTGTCAATCTGTCCTGCCAGTCGCTCGAGTAGTGTGGACCGAAAGAAGACTCCTTTGATTATGGCATCACTGATGCATGGAAACTAGTTTTAAATTTTGAAAACTATCTCAATCGCTGTCCATAGCATTTACAAAATTTTTCATTATATCTTAACTTTATACGTAACATGGTGGTAAAAATATGTTTGTTAGTTCGTAGATGATATTTTTTCTTTCCAGGCACAATATTGATACGAGGGTAGGAAGAGACCAATCTTAGTTTCGTAATGAATATTTTTTCGTTCAACTGTCTCACTTGCACAAAAGGAAATAATATTTTGTATACTTTAAAGAAAAAGCTTAAACAAAAAAGTTACAATATTTTGTATATTGTAGACATTGTAGGGTGTACAATCTGGCTTAAAAAGTCTGCTGCCCACTGCTCCTGACTCGAGAACTTCTCAATATCAGTCCATCCTGTATAAACAGAAAACCCAAAAGCTAAAAACATGAAAACCGAAATGTGAAAAATCTTAACTGGAGCAGCTAGGAAATAAACTGGCCGCACATTCGAAATTTTAAATGTTAAAAAATACTCTTAAGTTCATTATATTTCAATTGAAAAAAAAAAAGAAAAAAGATTCTGTATTCAGTGTAAGCTAGGGAAAGACGATTTAAAAGTGCGAGGGAATAAGCAGAAAAAGTGGGTTTCTTTAAATCATTTTGCATTTTGAATATTAATACCAGTTCAACGGGTACGACTGTATTGTAAAATCATGGAAGACTGAAGGACATATCTTTTTTTTTTTTAAATGAAAATTCCAAACGTGAAAGGTATTAGAATCTATAGTACCGTGCTTGGGTTGAAGGTTGGGAAGACAGAAGGCACTTGTTAACATTATACTTAAATTTCTGTTGATTAGGATTTTCAAGAAATACATGTAAGGAAGGTTGTTCCAGAGAGCTGAAGTCGAAGGAATAAATGAGGAAGAAGTAAAGTTGGTTCTGCGAGTTTGAACTTGGACAGTAAATGGGTGTTAACTGGTTAGGGCACGTGTTCCGACTGGTTTGCAGAAGTTCAGTGTTGGGTCCATTGTTGTTTTCTGTATTTATTAATGATATTGATGAAGGAACATCAGGCTTAATGTCTAAGTTTTCAGACGATACGAAGGTTGGCAGGGTTGTTATTGGCACTAATGATGGTACGCTACTGCAAGAGGATCTAGAAACGTTGAGCAGATGGGCTGAGAGGTGGCAACTGAAGTTTAACATTGATAAATGTAAGGTACTGCATATGGGTACCAGTAACCCCACAGTAACATATCAACTGTGTGGTACTACACTCAAGGTGGTAGAGAATGAAAGTGACCTGGGGGTAATTGTGCAGTCAGGCATGAAGTTTTCTGAGTAGTGTAGACAGTCTGCAAGAGTGGCTCATGGCATCTTGTCAATGATATACATTAAATTTTCTAGCAGCGATAAGGAGATGATTATCCCCTTGTATAAAGCAATGGTCAGGCCACACCTTGAGGCCTCATTTTAGGAAGGATGTAGAACTGCAGGAACGAGTGCAGAGAAGGGCAACAAGATTAGTGAATGGAACAAAGGGTTGCTCTTACGAAGAAAGGCTTAAGATTTACAAATTACAGTGTCTAGCGACTAGGCACCTGCGAGGTGATCTGATTGAAGTCTATAAGGCCTTGAATGGTTTGAGCAAGTTCAATGCTGATGGGATTCTGCCTCTCTTGCCCAGGTTAATCGCATGAGGGGGCATAAATTCAAATTGAGGAAAGATAATTGTAGAATATGTAGATATGCGAAAGTTTGCCTTTAGCCAGCGTGTGGTTGATTGCTGGAATAAACTTCCATCTGTTGTTTTAGTAGTTGACAGCTTAAATAAATTCAAGGCAGAACTAGACAAACATTTGGAGTGAATGCATGAGTGAAATGGGAAGAGTTTTTTTTTTTTTTTTTGCTAGTGCTGTTTAAGCTTGCTTTCTTGCATCATATGCCTCTACTAATGCTAATGCTAATGTACAAGCTGTAAATCTTTAGAAATGCCTTCATGTTGGCTCTCATGGGTAGCACAGTTGGTAGAATCGCTGTCCTCCCCTACACTGGGTGGAAAAGACCCGAGTCCAAATCCCGTCGACGAACTGAGGAATTTTTAATGGTGTTTTCACAACATGGATGAGTTAGCTGGTCTCTGCCGAGAGTAGCATAGTTTTTTCCTCTCAGAAACCTCATAATCAAATCGACCAGAGAACACGCAATTAACAGACAGAATATATACACAGTACGGGCTAAGTCTCTGATGTTTCTAAAACTCTACAGCAACAACAGCACCAAAGTTCCATCACTATAATATTCATTTCTAAACCCCTGACACATTCTTACTACCTTGACTTAACCTTCTGATATTTTTCAGCTTGTTTCCCTAGCTTTAACTTCTCCTTCCTTCATATATCTTTCCAATGTCTCAAACAAGAACCCTTGTAATATATTTTTACTAAGGGTATGCTTTCCTGCCCTAATCAGAGACATGATTTTAGTTTAAATTTAAAATTAAATCATAGTTATGTAACAGTATGTACATAAAGCTATACAATTAAAAATAATATTAGCTATAAAATGAAAACTAATCTACTAATTAGAAACAAAAATGCACCAAAAAATCAATGATTTTTTAAGTAATAAGAGATTCTACTTAGCAGAATTCAAAAATGTTCCCACCCAATAGCCAGCACTGGGCCCTTTTCTCATGATTTTATCTCCCGGAAAGACCAGTGTTTCATCCAGAAAATGGGAAAACCAATATAGAGACGCAGTGACAATATACTGACACCTCATGGCTTTCGTTGCATTGGCGAAAAAAGGAACTTCTGTCTGTACTGTTTTGCTCTTGGTGCCTGTTTTGAGGAATGAAAAGCCATGCAACTCTCATCCAAGTTAGTATTATTTTAACTAGTTAAAATGATACTACCACTTACAGAACATATTCGAGAAGCATTTGATTTCTCTCTACTGAAGTTCCAGGTGGCGCAGCACTTAGCTCCTGTGTTTTGTATTCCTTGCACGTGACAGAAACAGTTACTTACTGTTGCCTTGTCAACGTGTTACCAAGCGACAGCCTTCGGGCGAAGTAAACTTCGTTTGCACGAATTGCTGAATCTTAATGAAGACAAAACGAACATAAGTTGTGGTTGATTTTATGTTGGAGTGACCTATTATTCCCCACCCGTCCCTGATAAATGCTAAGATTGCTTTCTGTTTTTCTAACTGGAATTCCATTACCACAAAACAACATTTTTAGCCTTTGCTCTAATGTTTACTTATTAATTTATCTATTTTTTGAATATACACTGAGTAGCCACTTTATTAGACACTACTAGATAATAACGACTGGGTCCCACTTTAGTCCTCAGAAGAGCCTGGATTCATCTTAACATGAGCTCAAGGAAGTGTGCCGCGGTGATGTTGGTCCATGTTGACTCAATTGCATCCCAGAGCTGCTGCAACAAGTGTGGAGAAGAGCAGCGAGATTGGTGAGGGGATTAAAAGGGTGCTCTTACCAAGAAAAACTTCAGATCTGCAAATTGCTGATCTGATTGAGGTGTTTAAGGCTCTGAATGGATTGAGCAAACTCAGTGCTAATGTAATCCTTTATCTTTCTCAGACAACACACATGACGAGACTAAAATTTTAATTGAGGAAGGATGGCTGTAGGATAGCTGTGCGAGGTTTGCTTTCAGCCAGAGAGTATTTATCTGATGAAAATTATATTCCAGGTCTCTGCTTAGGAGCTGTGTAATTTTATTTTTGTCGCTGCATACTAAGGCATGTTTGTTTGCTGTTTTGTAGCTGTTTAAATAAATAAATAAAATATTTTATTGTTGGAACCCCCTTTATTTGGTGCTGTGGAAGTGGATAGTTTGAATAAATTTAGGGAAGAATCAGAAAAATTATTAGATATGGGGCAAGTTATAGGACCATTTTTCCAGCAAAATATCGCGTTGCTGCGACAAAGTTGAAGGAAGAGGAGTTGGTTGTTGAATGGGTCTCTCCAGCATATGCCACACAACCGCAATAGGATTGTGATCAGTGAATGTGGGAGCGGGGGAAGATGGCGGAAATCCGTGTCTTGTTCTCTCAACCATTCTTGTACGATGCGCAGTTGCATAATCATCCATCCGTACCCTGGATGCAGCAAATAACATCTGAATTCAACCAAGTCCTGTTTTACCATACTGTCCTTAGAGTACGACGGCTTCGCTCTTGAGATATTATTTTTCTGCCACATTTACGCTTTTGAGATATGGAAGAACCGCTTGCTTTCCAATGATTAAAAACCTTTCAGATGGATGCTTTTCAGAAACCAGTTATGTCTTTCGTTTCTTGAACCTTGTTTCCTGCTAAAAGTACACTCACAATAAGACCATTCATTTTTCCATTTTTGCGATGGATCGCACACATACAGCACATACATCTGCTTTGTATCGATTGTACGAGATCTCTTTCAGCAATGTCATTACATTGCTGAAGGAGCCCTCTATTTCTAGTAAAGGGCAGGTGTACCTAATAAAGTGGCCACTAAGTGTACGTAATAAGTTCGTCATTTTGAAATTAAAAATGGTTGTACATTAATATTGACAAAATAGATAAAAGTTGTTGTTGTTGTTGTTGTTGTTGTTGTTGATGGGGTTTTAAGCATAGGTAAAAGAAAAAATGAAATGAAAAGAATAAAGTCGGAAAGACAATAGAATAAAATCTTACTAATTCGGATTGCTTTTTATGTGTGCATTTTATTTATGCAGAAAGGAGATTTTTCCTAAACAACATATTTACAATTATATGTTATAATAATTGCTTTATATTCAAATAAACATAAAACTAAAATATCTTCTTTGAGTTTTCTTTTCTTATTTTCGTAATTAATTCTTTAAATAAAAAATCACCAAACTCTTTATAATGACTTTCACAACGATGTTCATTAATATGTGACCCTCGTAGGTAATACAGTTGGTAGATTCGCCGTCCTCTCCACACCGGGTGGAAAAGACCTGAGTTGGAGTTCCGTCGATGACGTGAGGAATATTTATGGGCCTTTTTCACAACGTGGCTGAGTTGGTCGGTCTCAGCTGTTGATGCTCCTAAAACCCTACTGCAACAACAATAACATTAATTTGTGGAAAGGAAACGTTTTCTCAGTTTAGGACAGGCTGATGGAAATTTTCTGGGTATACTGTGGAAGTAAGCATGTACTTCTATACCCATACTTCTATAAGATTCTCGCATCACTGCAAAATCAAACGCACACTTTTCCTAAAGGGGTGACAAGTGACATAGATAAATGAAAGCTCATAAACACCACTTTGTGGCTTCATAAACAAAGTAAACATCGCAGTGGACAAATAAATTCGTAGTAATTACAATGAACCTAACAAAGATATCTAATAGGCTTGATCACGCAAGGTTATGAGGTAATGATGCACATACATGACAGGCTGCACGACAGATTTGGATTCGTCAAATGTTTGATTAATCTGTCGTCAGAGAGCCGATCACGTGGGTACAAACAGTAATTCCCTCCTAATATACTCCTAATATAATTCCCTCCTAATACACTTTCCTAACTGTTAATACATATGAATCATCGATATAATCAACTTACTAAAGACACAAATGACTCTGGCGCCATGATAAAATGGACCAAGGTATTTCAGAAAATAATCTAATTGGGAATGAAAAAAATTAACCTTCAAGCACATTTTACTTCCTAATTTTTGAAGAAATTTACGCGTGTTTTACATGTGCTGTGACTCAGCACAGCTACGAGGTGTGGTCAAGAGGTTTTGAGAATGCAGTATAAAAGACATACGTACAAAATTCTGATTTTTTTTTTATAAACTGTATTTTACCCCGAATTTTAATACACTTAATTCTTCAAAGAGTTCAATCCTTTTTCTTCAGGTTGGACATCAAACCAGGATTCTACAGCTGCATTTAGCTCTTCATCGTCTTTAAAATGAATTCCACAAGGTGACGCTTGAGGTTTCGAAACAAATAATAGTTATTTGAGGTCAGATCTGAGCCAGAGAGAGGAGTTTAATTTCTCAAATTAAACCCAACTTTTCTCGTGTTTCTTCACTAATCTTTTAATTTTGGCATGGTATTCCCCTGTTATTGTAGTTTTAGGTGTATTAAAAATCTCTTTTGTCGCAGAGAAAATTTCGGCCAACACTTTTACACCTGATGGCTGGGTTCGAAACAAAAGTTTCGAATCTAGGGGTTGGACATCCCTTTTGCTTCCACTGCATGCTTTCTGATTTGGACTCAGTATTGTAAAATAGTCTAATTTCATTGCCAATCACTAAATGAGTTACAAATCTATCTCGATCAGCAAGAATTAGTTTTAAATTCTCTTTTCACGACTCCATCTTCTGATATTTGTCATTAATGGAAAGGTTTCTGGGAACTCATCTTGCCCAAAATTTGGACATTCCCAAATGTCCATTTATTATTGTTAAAATGCTTCCATGGAGGAAACGTTAACATGGAGGAAAGCCATTATCGTACCGATCCACAAGAAAGGTGATAACCGGGACTGCAAGAACTACCGTGGCATCAGCCTCCTTTCCATCATCGGAAAGGTCTTTATGAAGATCATCCAGTCAAGACTGCAAAAACATCGCGAGCAAACCAGTCGAGAAGAACAGGCAGGATTTAGACCCGGGCGAGGATGCTGTGATCAAATCTTTGCCATTCGTCAGCTGATGGAGGAGAGGATCCGGTGTGGACAGCGAACCGTCATTGTTTTCATTGACTTTAAGTCTGCTTTCGACTGTGTCCACCGGCCTGCCTTATGGAAACTACTTGAGGTTGAACATGTACCTCGAAAAGTCATCACACTCCTCCAAACTGCATACAACGGTTTAACCAGCCAGGTGCGCATCCAGAACGATTTATCAGAGGAATTTACCATCCAAACTGGAGTCCGCCAAGGGGATGTAGTCTCCCCGTTGCTTTTCAACATCGTGGTTGACGCCATTATGAGGCAAGCATTCAGAAACAGACAGGGCATACAATATGACAAGGATCACTATGTGACTGACCTGATGTTTGCTGATGATAGTGCTATCCTTGCCGGTAACGACGCTGAAGCCAAGGACATCCTCTACGAGATTGCCCGCATTGCCCGGCCATACGGTTTGAAGATCAATGCTGGTAAGACAAAGGCCCTGACAACAGATGGGTCGCAAGCCACCATCTATCTCGAAGGCGTCCAGATCGAGCAAGTGCAGGACTTTAAATATCTTGGGTCGCTGGTCCAGGGGAATAAAGTTGCATGCACCATGGAAATCCACAGCAGAATTGGACAGGCGGCCACTGCGTTCGCCTCGCTCAAATGGTGTCTGTGGAAGAGGACCAACATTTCCACAAAGACTAAAATCCGACTCTTCCGGACTTTGATCCTGCCCATTCTTCTTTACGGATCGGAAACATGGATTTGTCTCAAGTTAGATTTGAACAAACTTGAGGTATTCCAAATGCGATGCCTGCGGCAGATCTTGGGCATCTCTCTTCGCGACCGCATCACTATTGATACCATCCGCGCCAGATGCCAACAGCAACCAACCATTGCCGACCAAATCCAGAAGCGAAGGCTCAGATGGTTTGGCCACGTATGTAGAATGGGCACGAACAGAATACCATCCACACTCCTTTGGAGACAACGACCCACCCAATGGAGCATCCAACGGACCGCGCCTAGGAAAACGTGGGCCAAGCAAGTGGAAGATGACTTGAAGAGCCGACGTCTCGACCTTAACCAGGCCAGGACTGAAGCCATGGATCGTAAGGTATGGAAGAACATCACAGAGCAAGTCCGAAACCCTGCGGCACCTACAGTAGCATACTGGTTGCGTGGCCAACCGCCTCCCCCAGCTGCCAGCTAAGGACCAAAGAAGAAGAAGAAGAAAATGCTTCCAAGGAAAATGTTAAGTACTTTTTCAAGTTCAGATACTTTAATTCTGTTTTCTAAAATGTATTCTTCAACGATGGCAGTTGTTTCAGAATTGGTTGTTTCAGATGGCCGACCAGACCTGGATCATCCTCAACTGACTCCCGTCAATTGGCTATTTATTTTGAAATTAAATAGCCATTGACTCATCTTTATGTCTCCCGATTTGGGCAAATGACCACATCAAGAGGCATGCAAATGTGGGAAATTCTCAAATAAATTAAATCAAACTCCTTAATTTTATAAAGCTTCCGTTAATATTATCTGCTTCTCTACCCGAATTTGGCCCAAGTCAACAGTATCTCCATCCTAACAGACTAACTCGAATTGAAAATGAAAAATCCTGGAAATTTAATCTTCTATATTAAATTTAACTGTTCGCTGTTTTCACAGATAACAAGGATAACAAGGAAGATCGAATTGTACAAATTGTGTCTCTACTGCCTGAACTTGTTAGCGATAAAGTGTCAGTATTAGGCACAACAGTTTTCGAAATAGGTTATTTATTTATTCGTTCAGTTGGTGATCATAATCTCACACCCTGGACAGCAAGGTGCTAGCGGGGTTTACTTAGTTACAAATCAGCAATTACAATAATGATTATAAGACTCAAGAGATAGAGTTCTAACTTCAATGAAGAATCGTATTTTCATTGGGCTAGTCTAGTAATAATTAATTCTTCAATCTCTTTTGGACAGGCAGATTTTAAGTCTGTGGTATCTTATTTTTCAGTGAGAAGAACACGATATTCACATTTGTCAAGCACAGCCTGTGTCTGTGATATCAGCCTCTACCTGGACACGTAGATTAATGCTATCGGGGAACAAATGTCTTTGCCACTCTGTCAACATCGCGTGATAGGGCAGGGGACGCTTAGAAGTAGAGGCTTATAACACGCATTCTCGACAATTGGCCAAGGTTGGACACACGACTTGTGCTCTATTTAGCTGAAGAATGTAGAAATAAGAGCAAACAAGGACGTATTCATAGAAGAAAGAGTTTGAATGATTCTGTCTGCCATCCTGGTTTATTTTATTTATTTATTTATTTTTTTTTTTTAGTTTTTTGAGCCCTGGGGACAGTTACGCGTGCTTTCAGTAGATGGGCTTGTGTTTTCCTAGCAACGAGGTTGCCCATGTTGTGCTGAGATAGGGAAAATGGCATGGTTGTCAAGGAAATGGATATTGCCAGTTAAAAGAGGAGAGGTGGGGTGTGCTGAGATAGCCTGGCAGTAGGAGTGGCGATTGAATGGTGAAATGACGAACTGTGGACTACTTAATGACCTGAGCCTGCGTTCAAGGACTGCGAAACGTTATTTATTTATATACGTAATCCTTCTTCGAAAACTTAAAAGTTAGGTAAGTGTTCACGTGGTGTTGGATTTGACATGTACTTCGATTCACGATAAAACCAGCCTCGATGCTGGAGAGGGTGTACGATCATTGAATTTCATATCATGGCAATTAGCACACTCGCAACGTAGGCAACACCCCAGCTCCACAGCTTGGTAACCACATGCCTAAGAGGGAAGGTTTTATAATTCTCTGAGAAGGGTTAGTAAAATGAATGAACGCGGAATTTTCACTGTTAGAAACAAGACCAGACCTGGCCATAAATTTAAGTAACAGAGAAAGACGTTTACACTATATTGTAGCAAGTTTTCTTTTAGCCAGCGAATTGTTGATTACGGGAACAATTTGCCTTCGTAGGTACCTGGGGCTGACAATTTGAAGAAATTTAAAGATCAGCTGGATAGTTATGGTCGCCATTTTCTGAACTCACCATGATGGTTGCCTTGTTTGGACCCTTTCAAGAAGCTCAATGTGTTTTTTCAGATGAGTTCTCCATACTTGGACACAAATTCAATTCAAATTATTTTATTAGAGTCACCCAGAATTGCTTCGATATACCCATATATGTGTTATGTCTGTAAATTGCGTATGTTCTCTGGTCGATTTGTCTGTTTTTCTGGACGAAAAATCCTCAGTTTATGGGAGGAAAAAACCTTGCTAATTGCTCATGAGACCGACTAACTCAGCCACGGAGTGAAAAATGCCCATTAAAATTCCTCGCGTCATTGACGGGATTCGAACCCGGGCCTTTTCCACCCGGTGTGGGGAGGACGGTGACGATACCACTGTGCTACTCGCGCAGACATACCGGTACTTGAACACAGTATTTTAAACGCGGTCTTACAATTACTTTATACAGTGGGATTATGAGCTCCTCATCTCTACAGGATTATTGTTATATTCGATAAATTATCGTTAGGGCACCATGAGCTCTCCTGGCTGATTGCTTACACTACTCAGAAAACTTCATATCTGCCCGTTTCGTAACTCCCGGATCCCTTTCTTCCTATACTGTTTTTGATTCAAAGCCACCAAGTTATTTTGGGGTTGTTATTTCCAAGTGCATTTTGCTGCATTAAAACATAGCTGCCACTTTTCTGACCATTCTTGAAATCTGTTCAAGTCATCCTGAAGGAGCACCGCATGGCACTGATCATTAGCGACTCTCCCAATCTTTATGTCGTCTGTAAATTTTGCCATCACGCCCTTTATCATTTCGTCGATGTCGTTTATGAAAAGTCAAAGGACAGGTGCTTTGGGGGACCCTAATCCTCACTTTGCACCGATCTGAAGAATATCCATTAATCACAACCCTCTGTCTTCTGCCCTACAATAACTCTGTAATCCATTTTAGAATCTTTCCAGTAATCTCAACATGTTCCAGCTTATACAGTAACCTCTCATGAGACACTGAGTTAAATGCCTAGCTAAAATCCAAATAAACTGTATGGAAATTGTTCCCTACATCTAGCTCACGAGTAACTGTCAAAATAACCTACCAGATTAGAAAAACATGATTTTCCGTTAACAAAACCATATTGTGTTTATTCAGAATGCCATATCTCTCTACATATCCCTGGATTGTACTCTTAATCATTGTTTCTAAAATTTTTCCTACCAGTGTAGTCAGACTAACCGGTCTGTAGTTACTGACTTCACTCGTATTGGTGACGTTCGCAATTCTTCAATCCAAAGGAATGTCTCCAAAGTCCAGAGACGTCCTCATAATTAACCTCTCTCTGGATCATAAAAACAGTAGAACTATGTACAATTGACCTGTAGAACTATTTACAATTAACCTAAAGTATAACAGTAGGCATTGATACTAGGTGGATATGGACGTAAGTCTAGGGACCACCGAAGAAAACATACACTGTGCTGCCACTTTATTAGGTACATCCCTTCTGTGCACACAAATGGTTTGTACCATAACGTTGTAAGTCACATGACCACAGTTGTGGATATAAATGCAGCAGAACAACCTTTCTAGTTAAGCGTACAAAAAATAGCAAGAATGGGGAAAAGGAGTGATCTAACGGACTTCGAACGTGGCATGCTAGTAGGTACAAGACGTGCTGCACAAAGCATCTCAGAAACGGCAGTTCTCCTGAACTTTTCACGCACCACAGTTTCAAGGGTGTATCGAACAGAAAACATCATCTCAGCGGCACTCCTGTGGAAGAAAATCGCTTGTTGATGAGAGAGGTCAGAGGAGGATGGCTAGAATTGTGCAAGCAAATAGACGGGCCAAAATGTCGCACATCACGTCAGAATACCACCTTGGTGCGCAGAACAAAATATAGCAACGGACCACTAGTCACACTTTGTCGCGAATGGGCTACAACTGCCGACAGCCACATCGCGTACCTTTGTTATCAATGAAGGACAAGAGAGCACACGCCTCCATTGGGCACAGCACTGGACTATCGAGAATTGGAAAACAGTTACTTGGTCTGACGAGTCGAAGTTTCTTGTGTATTTTGATGGAAGGCTCAGAATTTGGCGAAAAAAACATGAATCCGTGGACTTGTCATGTCTGACGACTACCGTGAAAGGTGGTGGGGGCAGTGTTATGGTGTGGGGAATGTTTTCTTGGCACACGTTGGGTCCATTGATATCCGTAGATTCACGTCTGAATGCCACATCGTACCTAAACATCGTTGCTGACCAAGTGCATCCGTTCATGTTGACAGTTTATCCTCAGTCAGATGGTTACTTCCAGCAGGATAATGCCCGGTGCACATAGCCCGAATCACTATGGAATGGTTCCAGGAACATGAAAATGACTTTTCTTTGCTGCAGTGAGTGGCGCGCTCAGTCCACGGATCTCAATCCTATTGAAAATCTTTGGGATCAGCTGGAAAGGGCTGTTCGCTGCAGACCTACACCTTCGTCGAATCTCAAGGAACTGCGTGACACACTCATGTCTGTATGGTACTCCATTCCTGCACAACGTTTTCAGCATATTGTTCAATCCATGCGTAGACGAATTCAGGCTGTTTTGTAGGCTAAAGGAGACTCAACGCGCTACTAGGTAGGTGTACCTAATAAAGTTGCAGCACAGTGTATATATATAACTTCTGGTTCAATACACTCTGTGGCCGCCCCACTCAAACTACTGGGTACACTGGGCATATGGAAGACTACTGTACAAATTGGAGCAGTATGGCATTAAGGGCAAGTTGCAGCTGCACACTAGTTCAAATACACACTGGTTCTTGTCCACCTATTTTGATTACAAGTGTTACCAATTTTCCTGACAATAGAGTCCTCCATTAAAAATTAATCTCCTTCAACCAGAGCAGTATACAACTATTCTTTTCTGGGACCCGAATCGGGATTGCATCAGTTGGCAGGTCACGAGATACTTGAGTCCCTGACAAGCTCCCAGTTACATTTATTTCTAGGGCAAGCACCCATTACTTCAGTGACTCAAATTCTCGTAATGCACCTAAAGTTTTATTTTGAGATTGGTACACTCCAGCGGGAGCAAAGAAAAGAATCGTCAGTTGAGCTTGTCGATTAGACCGACCTTAGAGTACACGCCACAGTCTATAAAAGTGAAGAATTCATGACTCATGCCTGAAATATTCACAGACATTTCTGTCCTTCGGTGATGTATTGAAAGTAGATCATGTAACAACCATTATTTTGATAAAACGAACTTAAAAAAAGATTGTAAAATTTATATTTATAATGTACTACAGAGTTTAAATAGAATTTCTGATTTATTATGAATCTTTTGGGACATTACAAAACCGACAGCCTAACCGTGAACCCAAAAACAACACAATATATATGAGAGGAAGATAGCTGACATGAGGGAGATAACATCACAGATACTTCATATCTGCCTGCACAGGTTGTGCAGGCAGTTATGAAGTTCTCTGAGCAGTGCAGACGGACTGCAAGAGTAGCTCATGGTGTATTGTCAATGATATATAGGAATTTTTCTAGCAGGAATAAGGAGGTGATTATTCCTTGTATAAGGCAATGGTCAGGCCTCACCTAGAGTACTGTATACAGGTCTGGAGGCCTCATTTCAAGAAGGATGTAGAGCTGCTGGAACGAGTACAGAGAAGGGCAACAAGATTAGTGAATGGAACAAAGGGGTGCTCTTACGAATAAAGGCTTAAGTTTTGCAAATTACAGTGTCTGGAGACTAGGCACCAGCGAGGTGATCTGATAGAGGTGTGTAAAGCCTTGAATGGTTTGATTGAAGAATCCCATCAATGCTGATGGGATTCTTCCTCTCGCTCAGAATAATCACCTGAGAGGGCATAAATTCAAATTGAGGAAAGACAGATGTAGGATAGACGTGCGGAAATTTGCCTTTAGCCAGCGGGTGGTTGGCTGGTGGAACAGACTTCCATCCCTTGTCGTGGAAGTTGATAGCCTAAATAAGTTTAAGGCTCAGCTGGACAGGTATTTTGAACGAACAGAGTGGTGAAGCGGAAGTGTTTTTTTTTTTTTTTTGGCTGATGCTGCATAAGCTTGCTTTCTTGCATCAAATGCCTCTACTAATGCTAATGCTAATTTCTTCCAAGTTTTCAGGATAGCATCTTGCACAGCTCATACGATCATTATGCTTTCACACCGCCTGTGGAAAAGGCCTGAGTTTGAGTATTCCGTCTAGATGAGAGGAACTTTTATGGGATTTTTACACTGTAGTTCAGTTGGTTGGTCTCGAGAAATGGTTATACTGTTTTTGCATCCAGTAATCAAAAAAGCTGGGACAATTGTGCAGTTCGACATGAAGTTCTCTGAACAGTGGAGACAGACTGCTAGGAGAGCTCATGGGGTTCTGTCGATGATATACAGAAACTTTGCCAGAAATGACAAAGAGGTGATTACCACATAGGCAGCATCTTTAATACTGCACACAAGTCTGGAAGTCTCATTTTGCAACACTGGATATAATCGTCGCCCTCCCTAAACCGGATGAAAAGGTGTGTATTTATTGACCCACGTTAATTTTATGGCTTTTTTCACCTTGGCTTCTCAGGAAAGGGTTTCATTGTGTTTTTTCGGGGAAACTCGGGTTTTTCGCCCATCAAAACAGGTAGATCGACAACAATACAGAATATACAAATGATCAACAAAGAAACTACTAAAAGTCATTTTAAGAAAGATGTGGATGTGTTGGAACGGGTGCAGAAGAGGGCAAAAAGATTAATCAAGGACAGAAAAGGGTCTCTCTTACCGTGAAAGACTTCATTTCTGCAAATTGCAGGGTCTGGAAACTCAGCATCTGCGAGGAGACTTTATTGAAATGTTTGAGACTTAACTGGACTGAGTAAACCAAATGCTGATGACAACCTGGCTCTTTCTTTGAAGACACATACAAGGGCATAAATCGTATAAAGGGCATAAATTTGAACAGGGAGGACTGTTGCACGATGTGCGGATTTTGGCTTTCACCTAACGGATAGTTGATTGTTGGAACACACTTCCATCTGGTATTGTGGAATTGGATAGTTTGAATAAATTTAGGGAAGGATTAGATAAATTATTACAAGAATGTACAGAAGGGTTGGGAAGGTTGTTTTCTAATGCTGTACGTGTATAAGTTTCTTTCCTTGCATCCTTTACCAATCCTAATACCAATAGTAACTTTGGTTTTTCATCCAGGAAACACAAATACCGACCAAAGAGCACTGTATTACAGACACAATATACTGCCAGTTTATGAACTTCAGCCCAAGTAATTAGCATTAGCATTAGCATTAGTAGAGGCATTTGATGCAAGAAAGCAAGCTTATGCAGCATCAGCCAAAAAAAAAAAAAAAAAAAAAAACCACTTCTACTTCACCCCTCTGTTCGTTCAAAATACCTGTCCAGCTGAGCCTTAAACTTATTTAGGCTATCAACCTCCACCACAAGGGATGGAAGTCTGTTCCACCAACCAACCACCCGCTGGCTAAAGACAAATTTCCGCACGTCTATCCTACATCTGTCTTTCCTCAATTTGAATTTATGCCCTCTCAGGTGATTATTCTGAGCTAGAGGAAGAATCCCATCAGCATTGAGCATGCTTAAACCATTCAAGGCTTTATACACCTCTATCAGATCACCTCGCTAGTGCCTAGTCTCCAGACACTGTAATTTGCAAAACTTAAGCCTTTCTTCGTAAGAGCACCCCTTTGTTCCATTCACTAATCTTGTTGCCCTTCTCTGTACTCGTTCCAGCAGCTCTACATCCTTCTTGAAATGAGGCCTCCAGACCTGTATACAGTACTCTAGGTGTGGCCTGACCATCGCCTTATACAATGGAATAATCACCTCCTTATCCCTGCTGGAAAAATTCCTGTATATCATTGACAATACTCCATGAGCTACTCTTGCAGCCCGTCTGCACTGCTCAGAGAACTTCATATCTGCCTGCACAACCACCCCAAAGTTCCTTTCATCCTCTACCACTGTCAGTGTTGTACCACAGAGTTGATACGTTGCTCTGGGGTTGCTGTTTCCCATGTGTAGTACTTTACATTTGTCAATGTTAAACTTCATTTGCCACCTCTCAGCCCATCTGCTCAACCTTTCCAGATCCTGTTGCAGCAGCATAGTGTCAGTAGTGTCCTTGACAACCCTGCCAACCTTTGTATCGTCTGCAAACTTGGACATTAATCCCGATATACCATCATCAATATCATTTATAAATACAGAAAACAATAATGGACCCAACACTGAGCCCTGAGGGACTCCACTAATAACATCAGTCCACGATGAGCAGTGTCCATTGATTACCACTCTCTGTCTTCTCCCCCTCAACCACCCCTTTATCCATAGCAGCAATTTGCCTCCAATGTCACACTGCTCCAATTTGTGTAGCAGTCTTCCATGTGCAACAGTATCAAAAGCCTTTCTAAGATCCAAGTATATAATATCAAAGTTATTCCCTGCATCCAGTTCTTTTGTGACTGCGTCATAGTATCCAATCAAGTTGGTCAGGCAAGACTTCCCCTTAACAAAACCATGCTGTGTCTGAGCTATAACTGAAGTCTTGTCTAAATGATCCTGCAGTGCGTCTTTAACCAGTGCCTCCATTAATTTTCCTGGAACAGAAGTTAAGCTCACAGGTCTATAATTACTTGTGTCAGCCTTTGATCCTCCTTTGTGAATTGGGGTCACATTTGCACATTTCCAGTCTATGGGTACCTCCCCTGAGTCCAAGGAAGCTCTCATAATTATGGCTAAGGGTTTGCTTACTTCCTTTGCTGCCTCCTTTAATATAACTGGATAGATCCCATCCACCCCGGGTGCCTTTCTTGTGTTTATCTTCAACAGTTTCTCCTCCACTTTACTCCCAGTTATTTCAAGATTCTGTAACTTACTGCTAGAGTTGAATACACCTCTGGCATTCCCCTCGCTGAATAACTCCTCATGTGTGAATGTCGATGCAAAATATTCATTTAGTTTGTTAGCCACCTGAGCAGGATCATCAACACTTGACCCATCAATATCAAGTGGACCAATCTGATTCATCCCTTTCCTTCTAGAGTTTACATAAGTAAAGAACTCTTTGCTGTTTTTCTTTGCATCCCTTGCCAAGGATTTCTCGTAATCTGCCTTCGCCTGCCTAACCTCCTTTGTAACTTGGTTGCATATCAACTTGTATCTATCATAGGCTTCTGTGTCATGTGTTAATTTGTAAGTATCCCATGCATTTTTCTTCTCTGCCATATGCCTCATTAGTTCATCTGACATCCATTTTGGCCTAAACCTTGAACAATATTTCTTAGTTGGTATGTAAAGCCTAGTAGCTTCCAAGATAAGTTCTTTGAATGCTTCCCATTTTGAATTTGCTGTTGGTAACATCATCAGTTGGTCCCACTGTATAGAATTTAAATACTGTCTCAGTCCATCGTAGTCGCCTTTACGGAAGCAATAACCCTTCCCTTTACCTCTGATGGTAGTTACCTCTTTGAGTAAATCCCACTTCAGCACACTGTGATCACTGCCACCTAGTGGTTCATTTATCTGCAGATTCTTAATGCATGAAGAATCACTGCTGATAATCAAATCAAGAGTATTACTCCCTCTAGTTGCCTCCCGAACATACTGATGTAGAAAACAATCATCCAATAAATCCACAAAAGCCCTGCTAGTGTGTGAGTATCCAGCCCCCAAATTCCAGTCAATATCTGGGAAATTAAAATCTCCCATTATAAGACACTCCGATTTACTGGCCCACTCTATTTCCCTGTACAGTTCCTTATTATACTCATCAGAGTCATTAGGCCTATAGCACACTCCTACTCTCAATTTTGATCTCCCAATGTTTATGTCACACCAAACTGACTCCACACTGCACTGTCCAGCGATGTCGACTGGCTTCACTTCCTTGGTTTTTATGTGTTTCTTAACTAATAGCATAACACCTCCCCCCTTCCTATCCTGTCTATCCTTTCTGTAGACGTTGTACTCCCCAAATTGCAGTTCCGCATCCCTTATATCTGTGTGACACCACGTCTCTGATATCCCAACAATATCTGCCTTCGATGTTTTGAGCAATACCTCAAATTCATCAAATTTATTTACTAAACTCCTAGCATTGGTGTACACGCAAGTATACCTGCACCTGTTTCTATTCTTAGCTATCCTAACACAACCCATGTGTTTACTTGTACCACAATGGCTCCCAGCAGTCTCTGAAATACCATGCATCTTGTTTTTCAGGCTTCTGCTCATTCTAATAGAAGCAGTGCAAGAATCTCTTTCACCTCTGCCAGTGGCTACTGTCAATCTATTGGTCTTTGTCTCCCCCCAAGCTAGCAGTTTTCCGACCCACCTAACACTGCCTCAATAGCATCAGCAAATATTCTTGCACCCTTTCTATTTAAGTGTATCCCATCCCTGTAGAAGCAATCTCTCCTGTTAACAAGTACAGTCCAGGCTGAAAAAAATTCTACCCCTTGAGCCTTGCACAATCTTTCCAGGGCCGAATTGATCGACAAGGCTCTCATCATATACTCCCTCCTATCGTGTCTGGGCAGAATTGCAGACATTTTTAATACTTAACTTAATACTTAATTTTAATACTTAACTTAAAAATAACTTTTTATGCGACATAATCTACGATCCATTTTCCTCATTTCATCGCAGAGAAGAGCCTGTTTCCACTGGAGACCTGAACATCTCAGCTATATCCAAGAGCAACAGTCCACTGTCTTATATTTGATCCGGACATATTCTGCTGTCCAAGTCTGGAGCAGTAGAGGGTGACCATTTTTGCTCCTGGGCTGCATGGAATCCTTCACGGGGTTTCAGGCCTTCACTCAAGGACCAATTTATTTTGTTAAAATTTAATATTTCAAATTATGTTTTTTATTTCTGTTTTCTTCTTTTTTAAATTATAATTTTAACAATGCAGGCTATTGCTAAAGTATAATTTAAAAAAAAAAGCCTGAGATAATAAAATCGAATATTATCAATGCGTGTGATCCGCATTATAAATAGTAAAAACTTTTATACCTTCTATTGCAAATCATTAACCCGGTGGCTCTCATCTGGTGAGTATGGGCTTGGCAAACCCAGGGTCCTGAGATGGATATCATCATTCTTCTCTTTCTTGGTGATTCTCTTCTACTTCTGACTCTCTGTCTCTCAGGGTAACTCAAAAATATTTTTTTTTTTGGCTGGTTTAGCAGAAGCCTCAGGCTTCCTTGTGCCATATGGCTAATAATAATAATAATAGTAATTGTTTTATATCACGTAAATGCAATCTTTAGTTAATCCATTATGGTTGATGTTCTTAACCATCTTTAAGTCAATCTTGCCTTTGAATAAGTATGCGAATCGTTCTTACACTTTTGTTTCTGAGAAAGTAGCAAATAATGCTGGAGGCATGAAACGTGATGGGGGAAAAAGGGACAATGGTACAAGCACGTCGATATTGATGTACACAAGAGTATGGGTAAATCCAAGATGGAGTCAGATTATGTCTCTCTTTATGTTCGATCTACGTTGTATGAGTTTTTGATGGAAGAAAAAATAGTAAAGAGTTACAAAAGACAATGCAACAGTAAGCAAATGAAGGCTGCCACGCAGGACTGATCCTGGCACGTTTTGCTTTCTATCGTCTTTCTTAGACTAAAGTCATCAAAGGATCCATTATCAAAAGAGGCTTCTGGGGGAAGTTTTAGATATTGCATACAGGACCCAGACCATTGCCTCAGGCGAGGGTAGATTTTTGTTGTTTGCTGGAATTTCATCCAGCAAACAGCAAATCGACCACAGAACACACGCAATTTACAGACGTTATATACGGCACTACTGTCCAAGTTGCTGATACACCTAAACCCTACAACAACAAAAACAACACAGGCCACTGCCACAAGTTATACAAAAAAAAAAAAAAAAAAAAAAGATGAGAAAGAAGACCAATGGGTCTGTTTTCCATGCTGGCTCTCCATGTCCTAGTCTAAAAGACAGACTGATAAGCTCCACAGAAACCTACGAAGCAAAGTACTTCGGTGAGACTTTGTGCAGCTGACAACATACAGCCTGTGTGCAATATCCATTTATTCCCAAAATTACGAATGTTAAAGAAATATCAAATAGACCATTATTGAATATTAATTATTATAATTAAATAAATCATTCTGAAAATAGGTCACCATTATCGAATTAATTATTATAATCATACTCAGAAGTATGAAGTGCACATTTGAGTGCTTTGGTTGTCATGAGGGATGAAAAATCCTAGATGATGTCGGCCAAAAGCAACCCAGAAGAAATTTGTATGTTCGATTAAGTCCAGGACCAATAATTGAACTCTGGGTTCAGAGCTGGGTCCAAAGTCAGTGCATCAAATGACCTCCAAGATAAGACAGAATTCTTTTGTGTTCAGTAAAGAATTTCATTAATAAAAACCGGATCGGAAACACTTACCTATTTCTCGCCATGGAGATTCTATAAACTACCTCTAAATCTGTATATGGTGAAGATGCAACTGATCCTACGAGATGAACAACGTCCCTGCGAGATACATGCGAACTTTGTGCGTCGCGCTGTCCCCAATACATCGCTTGCTTTTTCTCTTCGTCTGCTAGCTCAAAGCTGTCGGTCACGTGATAACAATAGGCAACCATTTACCGTGAAGTAACGATCAATTGTCTTCGGAGCAAAGTAGAAACGGCACGTGGTTCGTCGCAACGTTATCGACTTTTGCTTACCTTTTGCTGGAACTATCCTCCCAATCCGCCCCTCGTTTTTCGTGACGTCAAAACAACAATAATAATGAACTGAGAAAAAAATTAAAAGGGTGCGTGACTGTTCAGGGGTTTGTCAATATCGTTGTTTGTTAGCTGCACGTACATTTGATCTTGATTCTTGAGAGACCTTTGCAACGTCTGGCATCTGCCCGAGGTGTGTTGCTATGCAAATACCGATCCACCACGAATATGCGTTGTTTGCGTTATAAATATTTATTCGGAACATGTTCAGATCAATAAGGCAGCGTGTTTAATTAAAGGGAATAAAATTAAGCACACCAACATCTTGTAAACTACTTAAATCTTCATCCAGTATACAGGACATGCGAAACTTGTAAAAAGTTGGAGGAGAGGGCGACTTTTAGTTATAAACAATAGCAGGACTGCTGAATATTTTGTTTGTAGATGGTTGACATACGTACACTCTGTTATCAAAATATTTGTGCATCAAGGGACATTCATATAAGTGACTGAAAAAGACAGTTTTAATATATAATATAGGCCCATCTTTGTTCGTTAATAGAGAAGATGGCCTAGGCGACCAAGTTTCCACTATTTTTTGTGTAACAGCAAGTTTGGAGAGTGGCTATCGATCAGTCAGAACCAGGCTATGCTGATTTAAAAGGAGTTGGACGTCTGCAAGTAAGATCTGAAAAATGGCAAAGTTTAGTGCCAACAAATGCAAAGTATTTCTCTTAGGAAACAGAAACCTAGGAGTAGTTAATACACTAAATGGCCACATTATTAGTTCACCTGCTTAATAATTGGTTGGTTCCCCACTCTAGCACAGAACAACCCGAATTTATCGTGGCATGGACTGAGCAAGGAGTCGATACGTGGCATTAGGATTCTGGTCGCTGTTGAATCAATTGCTCCCACAATTGCTGCAAATTGGATGATTCTGGATTTCCACTCCGAGGAGCACATTCCAACTCATTCCACAGGTGCTCAGTTGGACTGAGATCTGGTGACTGAGAAGGCCACAACAGTAGGCTGAGTTTACTCTAATGTTCTCATCTTCCTGGAACCCATTTCGCCTGCTTTGTATTTCTTACGAACACGTGATGTTACTGAAGGATCATACGAAAGACACCGAACTTCTGGAGAAGTGCAAAGAAGGATGACTAGACTAGATGGAGAGTACTAAGCATTATTCCTATGAGGACCAGTTTTGAAGATGTGGTCTGCAGAGCTTAGCAACTAGACACCTTGAAGGATGAGGGTTTATATTTGATTGAGATGTAAACACTGTATGGAGAATTATAAAAATGAACAAGGGAGAAATTCTCTTGCTTGTGATCGAGACAAGAACCAGTGGGCATAACAATAAAATATTAGGGAAGAACAGCACAATAGAACCTGAAGTTTACCTTCAAGGCAGCGTGTTGTGGAACTTGGAATATTTTCTCTGCAAGAATGGCCAAGGCATAAAGTTCGGCAACATCCAAGGAGAAATTGGATATCCACTTTTTGAGATGCGCAATAAGTTTTCTTCCTTGCATCGTTATACAATTGTACTAATACTAATTTTGGCAAGTTTCAAGGCAAGTATTTCGCAATTCGTTTCATTAGAGATCGTTTATCGTAGCCCGAGCTTGGTCTCCATGGTCCATATCTCATACGACATTCCAGCTCATCCCACAGATTCTCAATGGGATTAAGATCAGCGTAGTGAGCTGGCCCAGTGCCAATGCATTGTTCTCTTCAAACTAAGTCATCAGGCATTGTTCTGTATTGGAGGGAGCACAATCCAGCTGAAACGTATGATCCGTGTATGACCGTAATGTTCCATCAGCTCGGGAAGTGCGGCTTCGTCTACAGCAGAGATTCTCAATCTACTACCAGTGAAAGAATGTTGAAAATTGCCACTAGTCCAATTAGACATCCAAGAAGGATAATATGGAACGACAGCTTTACAGGACATCAGTCAGCTACAGGGGCTGTTCAGACACCTTTCTGACACATAGCCGTCCCGGGACAGTTCTACTTATGAATAATAAAAATAATAATTAGTTGACCGAAACTACCAGCTGATGACTGGTAAAGAGATAGAAGCTATGACAGAAGGAGAGACCTACAAATATCTAGAAATGATACAGGCTGAGCAGTTGGAACACAAGGAAATCAAGAAGTGCCTGACCGAAAAATATCATCAGAGACCCAGAAGCCTGCTGAAAGCAAAATTGAGCGGAGGGAACACAGTTAAAGCCATAAACACCTACGCAGCTCCAGTAATAACATACACATTTCAGGTCATAGATTGGACTAACACCGAGCTAGAAGATATCATGCAAAAGACAAGGACAATGATGACCAAATGTCGCCAACACCACCCGAAATCAGCAGCGGAGAGAATAACAATACCTCGGAAAGAGGGAGGAAGAGGCCCTGATAGACTTGACAGAACAACAGAAAACAGCGATAGTTAACCTGAAAGATTACTTCCAGAACAACACAGCACCACTCCACCAGGCCATAAGGAAGATGGGCAAAGAAGACACTCCATGGCAGACACTACAATAACCTCCATCAAGATCACATCGATAACATTGCTTTTAATGCATGGCTCACAAGCGGGACGCTCTTCCCCGAGACTGAAGGATTCATGCAGGCCATCCAAGACCAGGTAATCAACACCAGAAACTATAGAAAATACATCTCAAAGGAGCCCGGAATGTCAGATGACACATGTCGACGATGCCACCTGGCCTCAGAAACGATCCAACACATCACCGCGGGGTGCAAGGTGATCACCCAGACTGAGTACTCTCATAGACACGACCAGGTAGCCAGGATAATACATCACAAGCTAGCGAGGAAATACCAGTTGAACAAAGAAAGTGTACCATACTACAAGTACGAACGCCAGGCAGTAATAGAGACCCGAAACCACAAGCTGTACTGCGACCGCGCCATAATAACGGATAAGACCATCCCGCACAACAGACTGGACATAACTCTTGTGGACAAGAGGGAAAAAGCTACTTACCTACTTGACATAGCGGTGCCGAAAGCTAGCAATGTCCAGAAAACCCATGAGGAAAAAATTAGGAAGTACACGAACCTGAGACATGAGATCAAGGAGATAGCATATGCAAGAAGTAACCATCCCAATCATCGTGTCAACAACCGGTATGGTACCAAAGACTCTACATAGCAGCCTAGCAGCAACAGATCTCACAGAGAACACCTACAAGGAACTCCAGAAAGTCGCAATCCTGAACACCTGTAGGATAGTCAGAGATTTCCTCAACCGACAGTAACACCAGACATTTCAACCACCCTGGGCACTTGGTAACAGTACCAGTCACGGAGTGCAATCCCCCAATCAGGAAGAAATAAAATAAGAGCAACAATAATAATAATAAGAGATTAACAATAGCTCGGAAAGAGGGAGGTAGGGCGTGATAAACCTGATAGAGCGACAGAAAACAGCGATAGTTAACCTGAAGGATTAGCATTAGCATTAGTAGAGGCATATGATGCAAGCTTAAGCAGATTCAGCCAAAAAAAAAAAAAAAAAAAAAAAAAAAACTTCCACTTCACCCTCCGTTCGTTCGAAATACCTGTCCAGCTGAGCCTTAAATTTATTTAGGCAATCAACTTCCACAACAAGGGATGGAAATCTGTTCCACCAACCAACTACCCGCTGCCTAAAGGCAAATTTCTGCACATCTATCCTACATCTGTCTTTCCTCAATTTGAATTTATGCCCTCTCAGGTGATTATTCTGAGCAAGAGGAAGAATCCCATCACCATTGAGCATGCTCAAACCATTCAAGGCTTTATACACCTCTATCAGGTCACCTCACTGATGCGTAGTCTCCAGACACTGTAATTTGCAAAACTTAAGCCTTTCTTCGTAAGAGCACCCCTTTGTTCCATTCACTAATCTTATTGCCCTTCTCTGTACTCGTTCAAGCAGCTCTGCATCCTTCTTGAAATTAGGCCTCCAGACCTGTATACAGTACTCAAGGTGTGGCCTGACCATTGCCTTATACAAGAGAATAATCACCTCCTTATCCCTGCTAGAAAAATTCCTGTATATCATTGATAAGACACCATGAGCTACTCTTGCAGCCCGTCTGCACTGCTCAGAGAATTTCATATCTGCCTGCACAATTACTCCCAAGGCCTTTTCATTCTCTACCACTGTCAGTGTAGTACCACAGAGTTGATACGTTGCTCTCGGGTTACTGTTTCCCATATATAGTACTGTACTTTACATATGTCAATGTTAAACTTAATTTGCCATCTCTCAGCCCATCTGCTTAACCTTTCCAGATCCTGTTGCAGCAGCATAGCGTCAGTAATATCCTTAACAACCCTGCCAACCTTTGTATCATCTGCAAACTTGGACATTAAGCTTGATATACCATCATCAATACCATTTATAAATACAGAAAAGAATAGTGAACCCAACACTGAACCTGAGGAACTCCACTGATAATATTAGTCCACGATGAGCAGTGTCCATTGATTACCACTCTCTGTCTTCTCCCCCTCAACCATCCCTTTATCCGTAGCAGCAATTTGCCTCCAATGCCACACTGCTGCAATTTGTGCAGCAGTCTTCCATGTGCAACAGTATTAAAAGCTTTTCTAAAATCCAAGTATATAATATCAAAGTTATTCCGTGCATCCAGTTCTTTTGTGACTGCATCATAGTATCCAATCAAATTGGTCAGGCAAGACTTCCCCTTAACAAAACCATGCTGTGTCCGAGCTATAACTGAAGTCTTGTCTAAATGATCCTGCCGTGCTTCTTTAACCAGTGCCTCCATTAATTTTCCTGGAACAGAAATTAAACTCACATGTCTATAATTACTTGTGTCAGCTTTTGATCCTCCTTTGTGAATTAGGGTCACATGTGCACATCTCCAGTCTATGGGTACCTCCCCTGAGTCGAAGGAAGCTCTCATAATTATGGCTAAGGGTTTGCTTACTTCCTTTGCTGCCTCCTTTAATATAACTGGATAGATCCCATCCACCCCCGGGTGCCTTTTTTATGTTTATCTTCAACAATTTCTCCTCCACTTTACTCTCAGTTATTTCAAGATTGTCTATCTTACTGCCAGAGTTGAATACACCTCTAGCATTCCCCTCGCTGAATAACTCCTCATGTGTGAATGTCGATGCAGAATATTCATTTAGTTTGTTAGCTACCTGAGCAGGATCATCAACAGTTGAACCATCGATATCAAGTGGACCAATCTGATTCATCCCCTTCCTTCTGGAGTTTACATAAGTAAAGAACATTTTGCTGTTTTTCTTTGCATCCCTTGCCAAAGATTTCTCGTAATCTGCCTTCGCCTGCCTAACCTCCTTTGTAACTTGGTTACAGATCAACTTATACCTATCATACTTTCTGTGTCACGTGTTAATTTATAAGTATCCCATGCATTTTTCTTCTCTGCCATATGTCTCATTAGATCATCTGACATCCATTTAGGCCTAAACCTTGAACAATATTTCCTAGTTGGTATGTAAAGCCTAGTAGCTTCCAAGATAAGTTCTTTTAATGCTTCCCATTTTGATTTTGATGTTGGTAACATCATCAGTTGGTCCCACTGTATAGAATTTAAATACTGTCTCAGGACAATCGTAGTCGCCTTTACGAAAGCAATAACCCCTTCCCTTTACCCCTAATGGTAGTTACCTCTTTCAGTAAATCCCACTTCATCACACTGTGATCACTGCCACCTAGTGGTTCCTTTATCTGCAGATTCTGAATGCGTGAAGAATCACTACTGATAATCAGATCAAGAGTATTGCTCCCTTTAGTTTCCTCCCGAACATTCTGATGTAGAAAATAATCATCGAATAAATCCACAAAAGCTTTGCTAGTGTGCGAGTGACCAGTCCACAAATTCCAGTCAATATCTGGGAAATTAAAATCCCCCATTATAGGACTCTCTGATTTACTGGCCCACTACAGTTTCTTATTATACTCATCAGAGTCATTAGGCCTATAGTACACTCCTATTTGATCTCCCAGTGCTTATGTCACACCAAACTGACTGGACACTGCACTGTCCAGTGATGTCGACTGGCTTCACTTCCTTGGATTTTACGTGTTTCTTAACTAATAGCATAACTCCTGCTCCCTTTCTATCCTATTTATCCTTTCTGTAGACGTTGTACTCCCCAAATTCCAGTTCTGCATTGCTTATATCTGTGTGACACCACGTCTCTGATATCCCAACAATATCCGCCTTTGACACTTTGAGCAATACCTCAAAGTCATCAAATTTATTTACTATGTTACTTCGAGAACAACACAGTACCACTCCACCAGGCCATAAGGAAAATAGATAAGTGATATACCCCTCTCAGCCTAAGCGAAAAACCCCCTCCGGCTCAGACGGTACAAGAAACGAAGTTAGAAAGATGGGCAAAGAAGACACTCCATGGCAAACACTACAATGATCTCCATCAAGATCACATCGATAACATTGCTTCCAATGCATGGCTCACAAGCAGGACGCTCTTCCCCGAGACTAAAGGATTCATGCTGGCTATCCAAGACCAGGTAATTAGCACCAGAAACTATAGAAAATACATCGCAAAGGAGCCCGGATGTCAGATGACACATGTCGACGATGCCACCTGGCCTCAGAAACGATCCAACACATCACCGCACGAGCAGCAATAGGTCTCCCAGAGAGCATCTACAAGGAACTCCAGAAAGTAGCAATGCTGCACACCCGTAGAATGTCAGAGATTTCCTCGATCAACAGTAACACCAGACATTACAACCACCCTGTGTACTTTGTAGCACTACCCGTCTCACGGAGTGGAATCCCCCAATCACGGAGAAATAATATAAGAGCAACAATACTAATAATAATATATAGTATGGATATAACCTCAAAGAAGGAAGGAAAAACCTGTACACCCCACTCAACTAATATACATGGGTTACATGTACATCAATCGAGAAGCAACTCCAGCAACTACTGTGTATCACCGAAGAATTCAGCAATGTCAAATGACACATGCCGACAATGCCATCTGGCCTCAGACACGATATAGCACATCACCGCGGGATGCAAGGTGATCACCCGAACTGAGTACACTCGTAGGCACGACCAGATGGCCAGGATAATACATCAGAAGCCAGCAAGGAAATACCAGTTGATCAAAGATAGTATGAACCCCAACCACAAAGCTGTACTGGGACCGCACCATAATAACGGATAAGGCAATCCAGCACAACAGACTGGACATAAACCTTGTCGACAAGAAGGAAATGGCTACCTATCTGATTGATATAACGGTGCCCAACACTGGCAACCTGCCGAAAATCCATGGGGCAAAAATCAAGAAGTGCACGAATCTAATACAGGAGATCAAAGAGATGTGGCATATGCAACAAGTAACAACCGTCCTGATCATCGTATCAACCACCGGTATGGTGCCAAAGACCTTATGTAACAGCCTAGCAGCAATAGCTCCCAGAGAACACCTACAAGGAACTCCAGAAAGTCGCAATCTTGAACACCTGTAGAATAGTCAGAGAGTTCCTCGATCAACAGTAACAATAGACATAATAACCACTCTGTGTACTTGGTAGCAATACCAGTCATGGGGTGGAACCCCTAGTCAGGTAGAAATAATAATATAATAATAATAAAATAAGCATGTACCCCCAACGTTTTTATATAGACATGTGGTGCAGCTGCAAATGTCTAACTGTTGTTCCTGTCCTTGACATTTCCAAGCCCCTTCCGCATTGACAGAACTCGTGATATGGTAGTTTAGTTACTGCATGGGGCATTCCAATACATTTTTCAGGCTAGTGTACTTTCCTACGTTAAAAGGAGGGGCCCAATAAATTTGCTCAGATAATGGAAACACCGAATAATCCGCATAATTAAATAAATACTCGAAAATGTGGCAAAAATGTAAATTTATTTACACACTTATGCATTCATATTTATAAAAGTGTATTACAGAGTAAGAAGATAAGCTGTCAGATGGGGAGTGCGTTTGCATACGCGTTTGAGTTGACCATCGTTCAAGCCTGCATTACTGCTTAGTGCGGTCACTTGGTATCCTTGTATTATTAAAATGATTAAAATGAGGATCTCAGTAAAACGGGCCTGACATAGTATCAGTGTATGTGTGTGTGTGTGTGTGTGTGTCTGTGTCTGCTGTAGGATGTGTTGTTTATGTCAAGCCATTTTACAACCATGGAGCAGAGCTAGCACCTGGATGACTGATTCCTTGTGCTCGTCCCTCGGCACGTGGAGCCAGTCTTGTACCAGTAGTCTGTGCAGTAACGCACAAGATCCTGCATTCACCAGTGGATTTGCCATAACGGTGGATGCTAGCAATCCCGTACCCAGAAATGGGACCTCTGCAATCAATCCAGTGATTCCAGTAACGATCATTTAAGAATGTTCTTATTTGTCGTCCAAAATGTGGAAGCGCTCGGTCGTGCTGAAAACGCATATCGACACGTACGCTTAAAGGAAAATCTTCCAGAAGTGTTGGCAATGTCCTCAGCAAAAACCGTAACTCCCTGCTCGCCTACACCCATCAGCGTTTAGGCGTGTTGAGTAAAGCTATCTCTTACAATGCTGGTCCACATATTGACGTTAAACCCCACTTTAAAACGGGATTGCCAAGTGGTGTAAGGATTTTCCATTGACCGTGTGTGGAGATTGTGAATGTTGAATATCCCATCTCGTGTAAATGTAGCCTCGTTGATCCACAGGATATTGACACAGAAAGTCAGGGCTGTTGTTGATACGATAACCGAAACATAATTCCACTGTTTAATTCATAAATAAAATTGCTCACGCGCAAGTGAACACCCTGCTTGCAATGCATGAACTCTCTGCATATGGGTATGCATACAGCCCGTGTTCACGCAGTGTGCACCAAATGAAGGTTTTGGGACATCCGATCTTGCAGCAACTCTTCTTGCGCTGAGTGGAGGATCTAATGTCACGATATCCAGCACCTCTTCCCCTGCTTGTATAGATTGTGATCGGGGCTGGCCTCTGTCGTGATGCCCTTTCACTATTCCTCCTTCCCTCAAATTACGATTGACGTTGACAAACACAGGCCAGTTAGGATGTCGCCTTTTTTGAAAACTGCATTAGTATTCGGTGGCTGCAGCTCTACACATACACCATACACAAAATGAATGTCTACATATTCTGCTAATGGTAATGCTCTTCTACTCGTGAAACATGTAATGAAACTGCCACAGCAGCAATCCGTTCTCTGAATTTAAGGGTTCATGTAACGGTTACGGTTGGAAATTTCAGTTGTCTCTTGAAGTGTCCAGGGGTAGCAAATATCTCCAAATTTCTTTTGTTAATTGACCTTGCAGTCCTGTTGTAGTAGTTGTAATATCTATAATTAGTTCTTGCATAGGATGGTTTAAGCAGTAGATGGTTTCTTAAAACTCTTTTCGGTACGTTGAAGCTGTGAGACGAGGTATGGACAATTTATGGTACCATTTAACAGCTGGTTAAGTCGGATTAGATCGGCTTTGCCTCTTCTTTCTGCCAACGTTTCAAGTCCAAAGAATATACACCTTTTAAAACATATGTATTGTATTGCTCTTTTTTGGACATTTTCAATTTCTTGTTTTTGGTAAGCTGCATGTGAATACCAGATCTGGGAGGCATAATCTAGGACTGGCCTGACATAAAATTTTGTAGAGAAATATGAATAGTGCCAATTGATTGTTAATTATTTTAAGAAATCCTAGTTTTTTTGCTAGCTGCCCTCACAATCTTTAATACATGGACATCAAAGGAAAGTGATTCTTTGATGGAAATACCCAACTTTTTGGCAGAACTAACTTGTTATCGAGAATACATTTTTAAATATTGCTAAGATGTTCTTGAAAAATAATTAACTATTTAAAAGTAAAATTGCTTCTGTAGAGTTCTCGTAATAGCCGAAAGATAATTCCACTGTATTAATCCATTGAAAGTTCATTTAAGCAATTTTTCCAAATTGGCTTCATCATAATTGGTAATATTCAAAATTTATCTTTATCTATAACCAAAAACTAATTGCAGTTTCTTTACCAGTACAGGTAGGTTACAGAGTTGGATAAATATAAAAATCCATGTATAAATTTTTTAAAAAAGTTCAGAAATTCCTATTTCAGCTGATTTCTCGTATTATGTTATACAGTCAGCGCAACAGTGACCGATATTTACCACAGAATCCACCAGCAGAGGAGAAAAATGGAGCGTTAATTACGTTTTATCGATTTTCTTGCTTTTCTCTTGGGGGCGAGAAACACGAAGACACATTGCGCTATCGGACAGGAATAACTTCGTGTGGAAATAACACAAAGCGGGGGAAAAATCCTTATTTGTACATGTCGAGTGGCTAGGCACGAATGTACATAAAGTACGAGTGATCGTGGTTCAAGTTAAATACATTACAGTATCTTTCTATCTTGTGAACTCTATTTTGTGAATTAGTTTAGTTTAGTTGTTAGGGTCATCCTTCTCTAGAATTCATTACTTTATAAAACCTCTTGATAGGCATTTTGGGTGTAGTCTTTCCTTGATGGTGATCCCAGTAATGATTTAATTCGGTAATAAAGTGTTTTTGAAAAGTCTACTGTACTCAAAAGGTATTTGGAAATGGGTGTTATAAATGTTAAGGGTTGCTGTAATGATTATCCCATTTCTTCTACATCCTGTGAAAAAAAGGTATGGAGTTAAATCCCCTTACCTTTTTTCAGTTTTGGGAGAGAATTGCTTGCTTTTTATCTTATAAATGGTGGTGGTTTTTCATCCCTAAAAACAGTCTCACAGATACAATACAATTCACTGATGTTTCATAACCTTCATGATTTGGTGCTTTTTCTAATCAATCCATCTCTTTTCTTCCTTTTTTTTTTAAATTCAGATCCTTCCCCCTCTAATTGAAGAACTGAATATTTTTTTCCGTAATAGCCATATAGTGCAAGGAAGCCACAGGCTTTTGCTATACTGGCTGGAGGGAAGCATAGTGTACATATGCTTCCCTCCTCACACAGGTAAGTATTCAGCTGACTTCTGAATTTCTTCCAATTGTCAGCTTCAACTGCCTGTGTAGGCAACCTCTTCCAGCAATCAACGACTCGCTGGCTAAAAAAAAAACTTCCTGCAATCTAGTTTAAACCTCTTCCCCTGTACTTTGAATTTATGCTACCGAGTTCTGGAATTCTCTATAGGATTGAAAATTCCTACTTCTTTCATTTTACTAACTCCTCTCAGAGCCTTATAAACCACAATCAGGTCACCTCTGAGGTGCCTGGTTGTCAATCTCTGTAGCCAACATATTCGGTGTCTTTCCCCATATGTCGCCCTTTTGCCGGTCTCACCATGCGAGTTGCCCGTCTTTGGACCCTTTCAAGAAGCTCAGTGCCTTTTTTTTTAGATGAGGTCTCTATACTTGAACACAATATTCCAAATGTGGCCTTAGCTGTTGTATCACCTAACCAACTGACGATGACAACAACGCAAGTCTTACGTTTAGGCTCTTGGTTTTTGACACTCCGTCCTAGTGATTCTTTTTATGCAGTTTTCTTTCATAGACGACAACCGGCAAAACATGCCCCATAATAAACAAACACCGCTACTTGCCAGGTAAGTGGGCACCATGCACAATGGGTCCGCGGACTCATGTTGCTTTGCGCCACACACACACACACGAAGGCATCCTTTGGCGTGTTACACCAAGTATTTCGATTCATCCGACAGCACTCTTTTTTACAGTCGCCCAGTGTCCAACCAGTGTGTTGTTGACGCCACGGCATTCACCTTCAACACTGATCAACAGTGAGGAGAGGATGTCTCTTAAGTCGTCTGTGTGGACCCTATTCATCTGAGTGTGCGGCGGATCATCATTTAGGATATTATTCTTGCATTCCCCATATTGTATTGCGATATCAACTGTTGCACAGTGACCTGCTGTACAACGTGCTGCACCCTTGGCTCGCCACGACTGTCCAACTTGCTTGACCTGTTTGACTCCATTCTTTCTACATCTTAACCACAGTGGGCCATGAGCAACCAACAAGACGTGTCTTTTCAGATATGGAAGCATCCGACCATTAGTTCACATAATCTTGTCTTTTTGAAACTCTGTGATATCTCTGCTACGTCCCATAACTACACCTTGACTTGCATGACCAAATTCAAATTACTATTGCTCTAACGTACGAAGCTCTTCGGCTTTATATATTGCTGTTGTTTTTGTATGGTTTTTAGGAGCATTAGCAACTAAGGCCATATTGCTCCGGGGATATGCGGTGGTCATTCCCTGATCTTTCTGCATCCTCCATATTTGGTGGCTCACGGGCTCGAACCCCGGTCTAATCAAAAAGCGTGTGCTACGCACTGCTGCTCCTGCCCACCTGGCTACGGAGGCGCCGCTTTATATATTGCAAAGTATGCGGCATAGTCCATTACGGATCGGGTGGTCATAATTTAGTGATCACTGAGTGTACATATATTGTACACCGAAATGACAGAATTCATGGGATACCTGGTTCTTGGGCAATTCAACGCTGTCACCTCCTCTCACTAGTGGACGAACCCACCGCTTGGCAGGTATATAGGTGCACTGCATTCATTTAGACGGTAATTCGATGTCAGTATGAATAAACGTTGTGAGTTAACCGACTTTGAAAGAGGGATGTTAGTGGGTGCCAGACGCATGGGTCACTCTATCGCGGAGGTGGTACAGAAATTGCACTATCCCCGTTCGACAGTATCAAGAATGTATTGGGAATATGCAATTTCTGGAATAACATCTTATTGTGGACAGCACTGTGGGCGGAGAAAGGTGGTGGATGACCATGGCCGTCAATGTCTGTCTCGCATTGTTTCAGCCAACCGGAGATAGTGTGTGTGTGTTCATGTCTAACGGCACCAGGGGTTTCCCCCATCTCCGCTACCGGAGAGCGACAGTGGCACAAATCACTGTCAACTTCAACGAGGGAGGTGCCAGAAATGCCAGATTATTGGCCATAATAGGGTATGGGAGCCGCCAACCCACCAGAGTCCCATTGCTAACACTACGACACAGGATTCTACGCCTCAACTGGACGAAAGAGCATCGGCACTGGACCTCGAATGATTGGAGACGGGCTTCCTGGTCCGATGAGTCCGGTTTCCAGTTATTTCGAGCGGACGGGAGCGGGCGTATCTGGTGGAAACCGCACGAAGCTATGCACCCATCATGTCAACAAAGAACTGTTTAGGCAGGTAATGGTCTCTGGCGTGTTCAACTGGCACACGTTGGGACCTTTGGTACGTCTAGACACATTTCTGAACGGTCCAGGTTACGTGTCAATTCTTGCATACCATCTCCATCCCTTCATGGTCATCATGCACCCACCGGGCAACGGATTCTTCCAGCAGGACAATGCCCCTCCCACAGAGGGGTATTGTTCTAGTTACCACATGGTGACTAGAACATGGTTCGAAGAACATTCCGCAGATTTTACCACCATGGAATGGCCTCCCAGTTCACTTGACATGAACCCTGTAGAACATCTTTGGGATGCTGTGGAAAGGTCATTCGGGCTTTGGATCCTCCACCCAGGAATGTAATAGAATTATGGACAGCGGTGCAGCAAGCATGGATGGAAATACCTGTGGAGCGCTTTCGTGAACTAGTGGACTCAATGCCCTACCGTGTGACTGCCCTTATCCGGGCGAAAGGTGGGCCTACCCATTACCAGGTAGTATCCTATAATTTCTGTCCACTCAATGTGGACAGAAATAAATATAAAGAAAAAACAAAGAACTAAAACGAATCGCTATTAAAATGGACTTTGTATTACTGCAGTAACAAAGTGCTATATTTAGACTGTTATAATAGTTTACAATACGTCATCAAACTTACTAACTTAATAAAATGACAGAAAAACTTTATCCTTTGGTTATATCGAAAAAATTGTTCTTAGCTTTCTTATTGTATTTTTGGTAACCTGCAATGATTCTTCGATCGTTCGAAGTTTTGCTTTTTTGTACTAATGCGTGTCACCTTTACTTCTTACCAAGAAACAGCTTCATTCTGTTGTGGATCATTAATCATTATGATCTGCAAGAAAAGTAAGAAAACTTCTATTTTATTGATTTCTGCCGGCCAGCCAAGTCACAATTGGCCGAAAGCCAGTTGTGACTTGCCACATGACACATATAAGGTATGGTGAACTACCACTTAAAACCGAGATTGCTTAATAGTAGTTTAACACGTAAACTTTTCAAGGTCCAGGTGAAAGTTTCTCTCTCTCTCCCTCCCCGTATAAAACAACAGAAATAGAAAAACAGCATGAGAGTAAGAAAAGACGAATAAATTCGATTATAATTGTATTTTTCTAATTTTATCTTGAATTTGTATTTAATTTTTCTTATTAATAAAATTAATTGCACGTACGTGTATATATAAATATCACAATAAATAATATAAAACTGTTTATGACAATGTTTTCATTATACACCATTTTAATAATCCTAAAAATCGTGGAAAGTTAAAAATTGGCCCGCGTGTACCTCTAGACATTTTATTTGGCCTGTCATTTATAAAGATTGCCCATCCCTGGTTTTAAGTATATTTTCAAATAATTTTAGGCTTACTCGAGTACCAGATGGCGCCACATAATAATGATAATGTTTAATCAACGACAAACATGCAACATTCGTGCTTTCATTTATTTATTTTATTTTATTATTTATTTTTTTTTTAACAACGTCTGTAAATATTTATAGGCTGTGTGAATTATCACAAGATGGCGCTGTTTACTTGCTGGGATGATTCACGAAAGAAGAATACTGGTAGCTTCCAGGAACGTTCACGAAAAATCCGTATTGAGGTCCTGCAGATGGGGCCCAGTACTGTACTCCTGATTTCGAAATGGGTGCAAAGGGAATTACTGTTTGGGGAACTAAATAAGGAGCAGGCTGCTGAAGAGGGGCAGTCACAGCTACTGGAACTGAAAAAAAAAATTAATGAACTGAATAATCCAAATCTTAAGAAACAAAATATTGAAATTATTCAGGTCATTATAAACATTAACAACTTTCATGATATTTACCTGTTGGCTTTGGCGCTACTGCTGCGCCACCTGATGGACTCTGAGCCTCGCACTCCTAATATAATAATAAAAAATATATATATTTTTACAGTTCTGTGATATTAATAAAGTTGTGAACTGAAAAAAAACAAATTAATAGTAATAAAAATATCAATAAAATTAAAAATAATAAAAATTATGGTAAAATCGATAATAATAAAAAATGCAATAGTAAAACTGAGTTCAATTAATGATGAATAATAATTCTTTTAAATGTTATATTGTGTTTAAGAATAACATTTGCATAAAATTCTACAGATAACTGACCTTGTATTTACCAAGAACAATCTCAGATACGATTTTAGGAGGCAGTTTGGCTTTATCGATTACACAGTCCTTAATGTAGAACACTTCCTGGAATTAAAAATAATTTAGTAACGTTTTAAATATTTTTCGATGACGCCTGTAGAATGAATATTGGCCGGTAATCGGGCAGCCAATTAATAAATTGTCATTAACAAGATATAAAAATATTATATTGATTACGATGAGGACAAAAATTATGGAAAACAAACCTTCCTTTGCACGATGTGAGTAATTGATGTGCATAGTCATTAAGGTCTGAATTTCCCGTTAGGCACCGTAGGCACAGTGCCTAGGGCCTACGAAGGAAGAGAAAAAATTTAAAAAAGAACAACAGTTCACTCTTTTCACTGTGACTAACGAAAAACGAGCTGAGAAAACGTGTGCAATCGACTCTAGGAGCTTCAATTTAGCGACGCTTCTCGAAACTAGAAGAATCGAAGTGATGGTCCCTCAGTCAATTAAGGTGGTTTATCATTTATTATAGCTGAAACTTGAGGCACGTTAATTGGCGTGATTCGCAGTCAATGTATTAAAATAGAAGAAACATTCCCCCACCCCACCTTAGCGCATTTTGGAATAAAAGTGCCTAGGGCCTACAAACACTAAAGTCCAGCCCTGAGCATAGTGCAATACAACTGCAACTCGCAGAAAGAATGTAGTTGAAAGTATATGATTTTACTTTTGAGTCCTTAAAAGTCAGCCTTATCGCGTTCCTTCTACCTATAAAAGGGAAGACCAATGACAGTCATCATCTTATTATTTTTTTCCCTTTTGTTTGTTTTTCTGATGGTTCATTATTTGCGCATTTTACTGGGTATCAAGCACGCATCCAAGTTTTATAAACTTGTTGGAAAAGGATCGGTTATTTCTTTGAGGATGTACAGACTGAGGCGTACGAGTAATTTTTAATTCTTTTTCATCTTCAAGAGGAGTGTTTCCATTTACAATGAGTTTTCTCAGCCTGCAAGTTATTTTTTCCTGCCATAAAGTGCGGTTCAAGATGTCTTGGTCAGTTAAACCTCGGGCTGTCATTTACTCTTGTACTCCATCCATCCATGTCCTCCTAGGTCTTCCTCTTCTCCTTCTTTCTAGAGGTATCCATTCCAGGATAGCCTTTGGATATGTGGTTTCTTGCATCTGTTTTATATATTCATACCATGTTAAAAGCTTTTCTTCGATAGAATCAATATTTTAAATTCTGATCGTGTTATAAAGTTTTCGGAGTTTATATGATTAATGAGCTACTAGTCTACCACAGATGTTTCTCTCTTCTTTTTCTTTTTTTTACGCGAAAAAATGGAGTCTATTTGCGTGCTGATGATATGAATTTTTGAGTAGGAAAAATTACCTGATAATTTATTGCGTTGTATGTGTTAGCCTTTTTGACCTACTTTACCTGAGTACGCATTTTAGATTCTACGAGAAAAATGCAAAGAATTTTTATCCAACCATTATAGTACTGATTTGTTTATTAGAATTGCTATTTACTCTGCTGGGAAAACATAATTAAAGTATTCTAAATAATGGCAATATATTGAAAATTACTAACGACTGCACTCTTAATGTTCATTATATACATTTTGAGCTCATTATTTAAAAAAGAAAGAAAGAAAAAGAGCTTAAAAAAACACAGAAGAATAATCTCCCCTATATTTTAGTTTTTATTAAGATGTTATTAGCTACTTACCGGAATTACACCTTTTCCTTCCCAAACACTCTTGCATCGGTAGTTAATAATATCTGCTGCAGTCTTTACATTTTGTCCAAGGCTGTTTGTACAATCCACCCATCCTTGCATGTACTACAAAGATAAAACAGTTAAGCTGCTAGGATTTAAACTGGGACAGACCTTTTAAAGAAAATTTGATTTGTTATGAACTTATCGTGGGTTTAGATGGGAATAAAATAAGAAAACATTCTCTCATTACTCCTTCCCACACAGCCAAATCATTATTTCCCACTTTGTTAAAACTAATAATCATTAAGAAGTCATTAATTATTAAATTGATGATTAATTTGATTTAATGAAAATGGTACACAATATTGGTAGAATAATAAATTATTATTACCGGAATTCCAACTTTATCTACTTTAGCTGAAACACACTCCAGAAGTCCAACAGGATCCTTGACCACTGTAAAAAAAAAAAAATAATAAAATAAATAAATATATAAATTTTTAAGTTTAGAAAATACGTATTTAGCATTAGTAGTGGCATATGATGTAAGAAAGCAAGCTTATACAGCATCAGCCAAAAAACCCTTCCATTTCACCAATCCATTCGCTCCAAAGGTTTGTCTAGTTCGTCCTTGAATTTATTTAAGCTCTCAACTTCCACAATAACAGATGGAAGTGTGTTCGAGCAATCAACCATTCGTTGGCTAAAGGCAAATTTCTGCACATCTATTCTGCAACTTTCTTTCCTTAATTTGAATTTATGTCCCTTCTAGCGAATAATCAGAGCAAGAGGAAGAATCCCATTAGCATTGAGCTTCCTCAAACCATTCAAAACCTCAATCAGATCACCTCGCAGGTGCCTAGTCTCCAGATGCTGCAATTTGCAGAACTTAAGCCTTTCTTGGTAAGAACACCCTCTTTCTTCCCCTCAATCTCTTTGCCCTTCTCTGTACTCGTTAAAGTAGCTCTACATTCTTCCTAAAATGAGGACTCCAGACCTGTATGCAGTTCTCAAGATGTGGCTAATATAAAGGGATAATGTCCTTCTTACCCCCCATGAACTGTTTCATAACTAAAACTTGTTTTGAATAGTAATAGACATGAAATATTGGTCCTTCGTAAGTAACAAAATTGGTATAATCATCATCCTCCCCATACCGAGTGGAAAAGATGTGAGTTTGAATCCCATCAATGACGCGAGGAATTTTTATAGGTCTTTTTCACAACGTGGCCGAGATAGTTAGTCTCAGGCTAGGGTAGCATGGTTTTTTTGTCCTGGAAACTTGGAATTTTCTTCCAGCAAACAGCAAATTGACCACAGAACACGCGTAATTTATAGATATTTTATATACAGCGCATTGTGGCCTAAGTTGTGGTTTTATATACAGCGCATTGTGGCCGCATAAAATCCTACTACTACTACATGAAATATTGCTATTAATGCAACTGCATCAACAAGCTTTTTGTTACCATAACAACAAATGCGCAATGATCCCAGCGACTCCTGTTGCATTCATGTAATGAAAATGTATATAATGCTTCTATGAATATCTTTAATGCAAATGCAGAAATTTTCATTATTAAAATGAACACGTTTTGTATACAAATTGGATTAGTTTTTTTAAAGTGCAATATATGAATTGTAAGCATGGTCAGACAATATCCGCCTGTAAATGATTCTGCTGCCTGGAAGCTGTAGTCAGTGAAGTTGCGAATACTTTTACCCACATCACCCACAGTGATCCCCTTTGTTTTTGTTAAAAGAACGAATGAGTTATTTGGGAATCACTGTGGGCGATGGTTCAGAAGTTGGAGAAATCCAAAGAAACTGGATAAGTGTCAAATAAAAAACATAATAGACTTTCACTGAGAACTTGTGATAAAAAATAAGTCACAGCAATGCTTGGGATGTTTGCAATGAACCAGAAAAAAATCTATATGTCACATGTCTACAGAACTGGAGTGTCAAAATCCAGTATTCGCTGCATCGTGAAGAGAAATCAGTGGCATCCTTACAAGAAAGAGGGGGATGATCATGATCGATGTATGCCATTCTGTGAAGCATTGAGAGCATTGATTTCATCGGAGCATTGTGCTCTGGTAGCAAGCAAAACGCGTTATTAGCCCACAAGTAACCTTAGATTAACCTGTCTAAGGAGTAAGGTGGTAGTCGTGTTGTGGTCTCTGGAAGAACCCAATAATTGGTCTTTGGTTTCAGGAAACCAGTGGAAATAAATAAATTTGCTGTTTATACTCCGGAGTGACCACACGTTTAGAGGAATTCACAGGATAGAGACAATACAAGAAACAGCACCATATTTAGGAAACACGGGCTTGAACACCGGTCACTCAAAGCACGTGTACTTGTGAATCCTCACACTGACCACTCGGAGTGTAGGTTACTGGGTGTATTGTCATGTTGCTTGTCTGACCTCTCAGTTTGGGTCCCGTCGAACATCACTGACTCCACTGTTACCCGTCCATTGGCGCTTGGAGCTGGCAAGGAAGTAGGGAGGTCAAGTTCTCTGGCAGTGCGAACCTCAGGGTCGCCTGAGCTTCCCAGGGAGGCCCACCCAAACAAAAGAAAAGAAAAAAAATTAATAAAAATAAAATAAAGTAATAAATTTTTGTTGAAGGGGAGCACTGGGGGGATATACACAGAGTTTGACGGGAACGGGTGAAGGGTAACTTGTTGGATGCAAGTTGGAGGCATCCGCTAGAGGAGAAAAGGGGGGGAGAGTGATAATCTAGGAGAACGGAGAGCCCATCCATCCCTGGGGGGGAGAAAGATAGAGTAATAGGGGCAGAGTACCATATGTTTTTATTGAAGTAGTGCTCGAGGGAGATATTAGTAGAGGGAGGAGGGAAAAGAAGATAAAGGGTTATTGTGAGAGGGAACTTGAAGAGGGGAGATGGGGAGTAATTACCTGGGAAAATAGCAATTTCGCCCTTTTCCCGGTTGGGGGGAGGGAAATAGAAGTCATAGGGACAGGGTGCCTTTTGTTTTTATTCAAGTGTATCGAGGGGATGATAGTAGTAGGGATATGAGGGAAAAGGTGAGGAAGGAACAGGTAGATGAAAAAAAAAAAAAAAGACATCCAACAGAGGGAGTAAGGGGAATGGGAAAAGAGGATGCAGCAAAAGTTCATGACTTCCTTGCACTATATTGTTAATACTAATGCTAATAGTAATGCAGCCTTGAGAAGTAGGATCCCAAACCCACAGGTATCGGCACGTGGTGGTACCACGCTAATCAATTGGCATCAGCCGAGGCTCGATTGTCGTACTCGGCTGTTTCACTTCCCAGCTTACTGCTGTCCAGGGGGTGGCCCTTGAGCAGAGCAATAAACTTCTACTAATAATAACTTGTAGTGCAGATCCCACACTCACTGTGTGAGCGTCACCACTGGATTCTCATGAAGAGATCGGAGGGGCCGAGACCGGTGGGGATGTATCCTGGCAGTGAAAATATGCTCTTGGAGAGATGTTCCCACACTTACATACACAGTTGTCAGCAGTAACACCACCCGCTAAGCCTGAAGACCAGGAAACAAAAGCATCCCGGCCAGGCACTCGGGCCTATGCATCCTGGATAATGGCACTCGGGGTAGGGTTATCCCACACTTGTTTGACAAGTGTCAGCATCAGTCCTACGTCATGCATCAGATGATGACGTGAACATCGTCTAATTTAGGTACTTGGGGATAGTTTAGATCAGTGCTACTCAAAGTGCCGGTCCGCGACGGATTGGAAATAAAAGGAACTGGTCCTTCACCACAGATAGTTTGAGAAGCACTGGTTTAGAGAACCCCTATGTAGCGCATGGTTATCTTATCCCACATTTGCTGGAGTCAAGTGTCTGCATTATTTAATCCCACTTCGTAGCGACATTCGCATGTCAGTCTGGAAGGTGAGGGGATTGGTAGTGGGTCCATCCAGCTTTACTGGAGCTACACCGTTTGGTCCTTATCGGGGTAATGTCGAAGCCAGGGTGGAAAAGTTTGTTGTATAGGGTTTTTTTTTTATAATTAAAATTGGAGAAGGGGTGGGAGTAAAGAGTGAAAAGTATTCGATCATCAATCTTATAAAAGGTGTTTCCGAAAACAAATCATAACCTGGACTCTAAATACAGTTGCATTATTTAATCTACTCAAAGTAAATAAGACTTATAATTAATTAAAACGGTTTACTTACAGCATTGGCGACTGATTTCAGCAGCGAAGTCATATTCCTGACTGAACACCACACCTAAAATCACGAAAAGATGGACAAATGTAGCGAGTGTCATGCTTACAGTTAAAGGAGGAAGCCTGGCGATTTTCTTGTTTCAACTGTCCTTTTATATCGACAGCTGGAACAATAAAGTAGCATTAGGCTTACAGGAGTGACACAGTTAACGGTTCACACCCTTTTCGAATTTCGAAATAAACTTTTTTCGCAAAAAGAAATTTCAAGTTTGAAAGGAAAAGTCTGAAGAATGCTTAAAATATTGAGTGGATAATTCCAGAAGGATTAAAACACAGATCAAGTAACTTGATCGGTTGATTATTCTGACCTTCTGCGCCCCCTCCTATTTTTTGTAACCTAAATTTCGAAAGCAAGACTCAACTACTGCTAGGAAACAAATGTTGTATTAGAGGTGAGTAGAAATATATACATTTGCAAATAGACTACCTTACCGGAAATTATGGGAAGAGAATTTTCAGCTTTCTTGCAGTTCTCTGTATTTGGTCTACACAACTGAATAAACATGAAAGAGAATACGCAAAAAAGATGAAAATTTAAAACTAACAGACTTAAAAATGAATATATGTATCATATTGATTTATATTTATTTAAAAAAATTGAAATTCGTTTCAGGAATACTTTGTCCAATCGTGTAATCATCATGAGCTTGAAGCCTGCTAAAACGAAATTTATTTCAATTTTTGTCTTTTTTTTTAAGTCACCAGAATCAGGATTGATGCATTTAATAGTAGTAAGAACAGGAAAACGATGTAAGAAAGCAAGTTTATATAGCCTCAGCCAAAAAAATAAATAAGAAAAAGAATACAGTTCACCCATCCGTACTCTCCAAGAATTTATCCAGTTCTTTGAATTTGTTCAAACCACCAACTTTCACAACAGATGGAAGCCTGTTCCAACAATCAACCACCCGCTGGCTGAAGGCAAACTCTCGCACATCTAACCTGCAACCATCCTTCCTCAACTTGAATTTATGTCTCCTCATGTATATAAACTATTTTATTAGGGTCACCTGGAAATGTAATTTCTACCCATGTGTATTGTATCTGTAAATTGCGTGTGTTCTCTGGTCGATTTGCTTGCTTTTATGGACAAAAAAACCCAGGTTCCAGGGAACAAACCGAAAACAAAAGCCCATAAAAGTCCCTCTCGTCGTCGACAGGATTGGAACCGGGCGTTTTCCACCCGGTGTGGGCGGTGACGATACCACTGTGCTACCGTGCAAACCCTTCATGTAGTATTCTTAGCAAGTGGAACATTGAACTTGCTCTATCCATTCAAGGCTTTGAACACCTCAGTCAGATCTCCCCGCAGGTACTTGATCTCGAGACGCTACAATTTGCAAAACTAAAGCATTTCTAGGTAAGAGCACCCTTTTGTTCCCCTCACCAATGTGGTTGCCCTTCTGTGCACCCATTCCAGCAGATGGTTAGAAACCTATGTAGTATTTGTATTTATATGTATTTGTGTAATATATATATATATTAAAGGGACCTCAAATTTAAATATGGCTGGGGGTCTATTTCATCCTTAAGGGATAATCACCTCTCTATCCCCGCTAGCAAAATTTCTGAATATCATTGACAAAACCTCACGAGCTGTCCTGGCAGCATGTCTGCACTGCTCAGAGAATTTCATGTCTGTCTGCACAGATACCCACAGGTCTTTTTCATTCTCCACTACCCTGAGTGTAGTATTTAGTTGATAAGTTACTCTGGGGTTACTGATACCCACCTTGCATTTGTCAATGTTAAACTTCAACTCCCATTTCTCAGCCCATCGACCCAGTTTTCCTAGATCTTGTTGCATTTGCACCATCTTAGGATGATACGCCATTGGCTTTAATTTTCTACTTACTTTTCTCTGCAACAAAGATATTTTCATTAGAGGAACAGTGGGGACAAAAAGAAGAAATTCTCTCTCTGTCTTGAAATAACTTAACGAATCTTTAATTGGCCCAGTAAATGGAACTTCCGAGAATTCCGTGCAAAAGGAAAAATGAAAGTAAAAATTGGCCAGATGTTTTTTTTTTTCTCTAATCAGAATTGCTGGATTGCATGCAGTTGTCAATTATACAGTTCTATATCTGGATACACTCTGATAATTAAGGAAAACGTCATCAGTCACAAAGAGAAACTTTGTTTTGTCGACATATAACTTTAAAATTAAAGAAAGGGACGTTTAAACTTTCTCTCTCTTTCTCTCTATGTGATTTACCCCGAAAATCCCTGAGTTTAAAAGTCAATTTATCAGATACATACTCTCGGTAATAATTTACCATTCTAGCAATCAAATTATTCGATTAAAAGGAAGAAAAGGTACAAAATAATCCAGACATGACTCTCTTTAACTGAATATGAATAATGTTGAAGAAGTCTTTGAAGTATTTCTTATTTTTAAGGAATATCTTGACGCAGAATAATTTCTTAATTATTGTGCACTAAAAGCATTATGCGCAATCCCCAGGGGCTCACATCTGGTGAGTATGGGCTTGGCATACCCAGGGTCCTGAGCTGGATATCATCATTCTTCTCTTTCTTGGTAATTCCCTTCTACTTTTGACTCTTTCTCTCTTAGGGTAACTCAATTTTTTTCTTTTGGCTGGTGCAGCTTAAGCCCCATGCTTCCTTGCACCATATGGCTAATAATAATAATAGTAATAATATTGTGTTCTGATTATCTGCGTACAAAAATCAGAAATAACCGGAAAGATCAGATATTCGTGTCACGATCTCGTGCTACCAAGAGATTTCCTTGAATGTAATCCTTCGTCAGGAAAATCTGGAACATGTCTGTTAAACATCAATCAGAGACTAAGACGTGATCAAGGGTAAGAAGATAAGTTACCGGTAGTGCAGCCATTGAAATCTGACCTACATGTTACACCCAAAGTTTCTTCGTTTTATCCGCGGATTATACGAATAGACTTTTGTAAGCGTGTGGTGTTTTTCATATGCTGATGTACTGAATACTACAACGTACAGGTTATGAAGTTATATAACGATATGTTTGTACGCCTGTGTAGTAAATTCCAAAAAAGAAAAAGAGAAAAGAGTGTTTTTCTATTTGTTATCTCTCTTTTACACTTTTTTAAGTGTAAAATTTTACAGTTGTTTTCCATTAAACCATTCTTATACCACGTCAAAGGAGATGTGATGAGATCGGTCAGCATCTTTATTGTGATTACAAGTCTCCTTTGTTCAATGAGAGAGGGCAGCCTGGGAATTCCTAGGGCCAGGGCCATTTCAGTCATATGGGCTTGGGGTGGTGTCCTGTGTGTTAAGGGCAAATTGTTTGAGGTAGCCTACTAGTGCGAGGAGCACACTGTTAATTTCCTCTGTGATCATATTGGGGTCTGCATTTGTTTGGATGGTGGTCAGTATTTTTAAATCGTCAGCATAAGAAAATATATCTGGTCTCTGGATTATAAAAGGGGAGATAATGGCAGTAAAGAGGAGGCTGGAGAGGACTCCCCCTTGTGGTACCCCTCTAGATATTTGCTTAGTATGGCTTTTGTCAGAATTATGGCGTATGATTGTACGGTTCTGAAGGAATGATGAGAGGAAATGCAATGCAAACCCAACTATGGAGTAGTGATCTTCAAGCAGTTGTAGGAGGGCAAGTACTTGAACGGCATCAAATGCTGTTTCGATGTCGAGGTAGGTAATGAGGAGTTCTTCTTTCCTCTCAAAAGCTGTAAGGATGTGTGGTGGTTGCAACGAGATTGGTAATGGTGGACCTGTTCTATAGTTATGAATGAATTTGTGGTGGAGTATCTGGAAGTATGTGAGCTGTTAGAGTTGTCAGGAGGGCCCTTTCTAATAGTTGTTTTAGATACTGTATTAGATTTGCCTAATCTAATACAGTATCTGGTTTTTATTGTTAACAATATTCAAACTTATAATTTTTTTTAATTTTAACGTGAGAAGACCGAGAATGGTTATCAATGGGCACAGCACTTCTTGGACTAATGCTATTCAGTGGAGTTCCCAGGGTTCGCTGCTGGCTCCAGTGTTGCTTTCAATATTTATTAATGATATTGATGAAGGCATATAATGCTAAAGGTCTAAATTTGCAGATGATATTTAGGTTGACATAGTGGTTAATGAGAAGTGGAATTTTCAGTTTAAATTTTCAAATGCATGGAATTGCATATGGGTAGCAGAATTCCAGGAATAACATACCAACTGTGTGTTACAACACTGAGGTTAGCCAAAAACGAAAAATACCTGGGGATAATTCTGCGGTCAGATATGAAGTTTCCTGAGCAGTGTAGACTGGATGATAGAACGGATCATGCGTTTTTGTCAATGATATACTTCAACTTTGCCAGTAGGTTGGTTTGCTGTTGTAGATGTAGGCCATTTAGCGACGTAAATTGCGTGTGTTCTATGGTCGATTTGCTGTTTTCTGGAAGAAAAATCCGAGTTTCCTGGAGGAAAAAACCATGTCACTCTCAGCTGAGACCGACTAACTCAGTGACGTTGTGAAAAATAACCATAAAAATTCCTCAAGTCATTGACTGGATTCGAATTCAGGTTTCTTCCACCCGGTATGAGGAGGACGGTGATTATACCAACTGTGCTACCTACGAAGGCTTTACGTAAAGATAAGGAGGTGATTATCGCGTTGTATAAGGCAATGGTCTGGTTACATCTGGAGTCTTGCATTATAGGTCTGGAAGACGCATTTTAGGAAGAGTGTTGATCTGCTGGAACGGGTGCAGAGAAGGGAAATGAGATTAGTGAAGGCAGCAAAAGAGTGGTCTTACCAATAAAGGCTTCAGTTCGGCAAACTGTAGCTCCTGGAGACTAGGCACCACTAATTGAAATGGAGAAAGGATGGTTGCAGGATAGATGTGTGGAAATTTGCCAACAATCAACGGGTGGTTCATTGTTGAAACAAGCTTCATCTGGTACTGTGACAGTGAGTACTTTGGATAAATTTACGATGGAACTAAAGAAATTGTTAGAGTACCCAGACAAGTGATGTGGGGATTTTTGATGTGTAAACATCTTAAGTGGCACGTACTAAATTTCGAACAGTAGTAAAATCAATTTGCAACGATTTTGCGACGCGGAAATCGTCATTTCCATTTCATAACAAAGAAAAACAAGTCAGGAGAGGAGATCGCGCAATGGATCGTGGGAGGTGATCTTAGATGTGCTCAGAGCTGGCATAAAACAGCTGGTTGCGGGAAAAACGTTTATGATTCGGGGAATACAACTTAGGTGGCTTTGGGCTAACCATCGCCACCCGTGGCAGAAACTTGTTGGTAACCAGAGAAATGGAATGTGCAGCGTTACAATCTAGCGCTTTTACTCGTTGAGATGCTCAACCAAGTCATACTTTCGATAGCGTATTAGGCGTGGATACTGTCATGTCTTGCAGATCTCGTTAGCGCTGCATGTGTAATTTGTGACAAAGCATGACAGAGTAACATGATTCAACATGATAGTATGATTGTAACAATACAAATACTTGTTGCAATCTACTATTCAACAAATGACTACAATCAAATGGGTAATTAGGCTATTGGCCTAACCTCTTCCAAATGTTGATTCTGTAGAGTAAGCAGCGGACGTGTGTATCCTATTTATCACTAACATTGATTCCGGTAGAGTAAGTAGCGGGCGTGAGCATAAATTACATCGTTCATGATTTTGGTTCTAGCTGTTCGAAATTTAGTAGGTGTCGTCAAAGATATTTACATAAAAAACATCTTTCGTGCGTACATGGTACACACGCAAGTAATTGCGTGTGTTCTATGGTCGATTTGTCTGTTTGCTGGACGAAAAACCCCAGTTTCTGGGGGGAAACCTTGCTATCTACACCTGAGACCGACTAACTCAGCCACGGAGTGAAAAAGCCCATTAAATATCCTCGCGTCATCGACGGGAATCGAACTTGAGCCTTTTCCACCCGGTGTGGGGGAGGACGGTGACGATACCACTGTGCTACCAGCGCAGATGGCGTATGTGGACAGTGATTATAACCGCTGTACTACTGCGAGTATATGACGAACTGGAATGACAAATCGGGACACGACCAACATGTCCTTTTACAGCGCAACTGTTGAATTCGCTGGAGGAGGAGGAACGTACCCAAATTCCGACCTGGTACGAGAAATTGTTCGGCCATGGATCGATGCTGTCATTGGGGTCGAAGGTCGGTCTACATTTTAATTTCATGAAAACTCGTGTTTTTTACAAAGGTGATGACGTCCGGATACTTTTTGGTAGGGTAGTATGTATTTTTGTGTTCATTATCATTTAACCTTCCACTGTCGATACCGGCTGTTTCATCATATTGCTAAAATACCAGACACTTGCATGTTTCACCTTTTTATTGGTACAACCTATAATAACGTCAGACTAAACCGTTCTCGGTAGACACCGAACCACTTTTTCATAGAACAACCGTTGATGCAGATTTGTTGGCATAGTCTGAAGCCGACGTCCCAGTTAATCCCAAAGATATTCGATGAAATTAAAGTTGAGTTCTGGGCAAGCCAATAAAGTTTTCATACACCCATTCCTCAAACCAATCAACTGCTGGCTGCGTATTATGACAGTATGTTCTCATTCTGAAATGGAAAAGGGGCCCATATTATTGCCACAGTGTAGAAAGACTGGAATTGTTCAGAATATCAAATTTTTTGCATGGAATTCATTCATTGATTTTCCAGGAACAATGAACAGCGGTCCAAGCCCATTGTACTAGAAATAGTCTGAGACAGTGACCGAATTTCTGCAAACTTGAACCTTCACGATGGTGGGACTGTTAGTAACCCTGGATATAGTCTGCGTGGGTAGGACAGTGGTATCGTCACCGTCCTCCCCACACCGGGTGGAAAAGGCCCGTGTTCGAATCCCGTCGATGACGCGAGGAACTTTAGTGGGCTTTTTTCACTCCGTGGCTGAGTTAGTCGGTCTCAGGCGTAGATAGCAAGGTTTTTTCCCTCAGAAACTGAGGTTTTTTCGTCCAGCAAAACAGGCAAATCGACCAGAGAACACACGCAATTTACAGACACGAATACGGGTTAATGTAATCATTTACGGGTAACCCTAATATAGTAATTTGATATAACCCTGGATATAACCTCCATCTGCATGTCCTGAATTACATATACAGTACCTAGCATATTGGAGATGACCATTTCGGTGCCGACCAACGTAAGCAGGGGTTGAGGTCTGGAGCTCACATACACACACAGAAGAATGCCGCCCGTCTGTGTTACCAGACAATATTTGATGGTTGGTGACTCTCATCAACAGGTGCAATACCACAACTTTGCTTATTGAAGGCATGAATGGGGTTATTTTTAGCCTTCAGAGGAAAGTTCCCAGGCCCAATCCCTTTCAGGTTATGATGGACATCATGGCGAGATCCAATCTTCCTTACATTTCGAGGGTACAGATCTAAAACGGTGTTCGCAGGAAGAAAGTCCACCGGTAGAAAGTCCGGCCGCCAGAAAGTCCACCGAACCGAAGCCATTGGTAACTCTCTAGAAAGCTTTCGGATCAGCTAGTGTATAATCTCTGTCTGTACTCTGCCAAATAGTGACTGGGAGGAGTCCTAGTAGCGTGATTGCAAGGAGGAGGGGGGGGGGATTGTCGCGGCCACATTGTGTCAAGGAGATGGGTATAATCTTGCAATGTGTAAGCCATATTCAAAAATTTCATTTCTTTATACAGCATATCCTCGCCACCTTTCTTTACTTCTCAACACACCATGAATTGTGAAGAATTGACCACACTTATCTGCGAAAAGATCTAAACCTCCCAAACACTTCCTTGTTCATTTCATAAATATACGTGGTCCCAGTTCCAATCTGAATGATATCCATTTTTACTTACACTCTGCCAAACCACGTGTACTTTTTCATACAGAATCCCAGTTATCGGTTGTTTCAAAGAGAGGAACTCTTTGACTTATTCTCTTTGAAACTTTGCTTTCTCCAGTCCAAGTTTCTTAACAGTGAGGTAATTTTCCTTGTTGATTTTAATATTCACAATTCCAGCTGGCTTCCATTTTATAGTCACACGGGCCCAGCTGGTCGAGATGCTGATGATTTTGCAATTACTAATGATCTCGCACAGATTGTTCATTTACCTACCAGAATACCAGACAGCCATAACCACGCAGCGAACGCGCTTGATCTTTTCCTCACAAACAATCCTTCTAAGTACACTTCGGGGTGAGCGGTCCTCCAACTACCTCAGATCACAATTTGGTGATGGTCTCTTTTCCAATGGATCTTTTTTCTTGTGTCCATTCCCAATTGTTTGGCATTAAAAGAATACAAAATGGGACGATCTGCCAGATTTCTCTCCTTTTTTATCGTCGGATTACTGATTCAAATCTTCTGATCTCAATGTTTGTTCAGATCGTGTCGGTGAAATTATCCTTGTAGGAATGACATCCTTTATTCCAAACTCCACCTTCAAATCTCGTCCTTTATCTAAACCAGGGTTTTCCAATAAACGTGTTAAGACTGTTCAAGATAAGAGTGTTGAATATCGCAAATGGCTTGTATCGAAATCTCCAGGTTCCTTTTCTGCCTAAACCAAAGCCCGCGGTAATTGTAAACTAGTTAATACTGTAATCAGTCAAATATAGATTTCGAACAGGCTAAATGTAGAATACTTGCTTCTTGTCCGAATGATAGTCGAGCAGTCTGGTCTCTTGCCAAAGCTATTGGCCGTAACTTTTGCCCATCACTGTTTCCACCTCTAACAAAACTAGATGGTTCTATTGCCACCTCAGCCAGCGATAAAGCTGACCTTCTAGCATCCTACTTTTCTTCCAACTCGTATATTGATGAACTTGATAAACCAGTACATTGCATTCAATGCCCCTTGTGGTCTTTCGTCCAAAGAATGTCAGAAGGATTTTGAACAATGTTGATGCTAAGAAAGCTGCTGATCCTGATCGTATTTCTCCACTGGTTCTCAAAATCTGTGTTCCTGAACTTACCCTATTCTGTGTCTCCTTTTTTCACTTTCTTATTTGTGTTTTCCCTTCTACTTGGAAATTTGCTCATAGCCAGCCGGTTCCTAAAAAGGGTGACAAATCATTCCCATCTTATTATCGTCCCATTGCACTTCTCCTCTTTATAAAGTAATGGAGAAATCAGTTAACCGTGAACTTCTAAACTATCTAGAAATCTTCCATCTGATCAACGATCGCCAGTATCATTGATCAGAGTCGATCCACTGGTGATATTCTGACTTTCGTTACCCATCTGTAGACAAATTCAATGGAAAAAATTTGGTGAAACTCAAGCATGACATTTCAAAGGCTTTTGATCATGTTTGACGTAAAGGTTTTCTAAATATGCTCCATCTTATGGATTGCTAACTGTTTTTTTAATTGGTATCCAATTTTCTCTCTGAGGGCGCACTGCGGGTGATGATAGATAGCTCACTGTATTCTAACTTCTCCACTAATGCTGTTCTCTAAGGTTCAGTTCATTCTGCCACTGTTTATCTTTTGTATATTAATGATCTTCCATTGACCGTAAATCCTGTCCATAGTGTTGTTGATGATAGCACATTGTATTGCACCTTCCAGTTTGAATAAACTTGCCCTTCACAAACACCCTCAAATTCTTGAATATTCGCTTCCAATTTGTTAAATGTTGATCTCCAGTGGAGCAAAGAGAAATTAGTTGATTTTAATCCTTCTGAAACCCAGTCCTCTCTTATATCTCTCAAAAAGAATTCTACCTCTATGCTTATCTTCAATGACACTCTGATTTCTTGGCAAGGTCATTTACCTTTGGGGATTACCTCGACTTTTAATCTCTCTTGTCATTACAAATATTGCTTCCACTGTATCTAAAAAACTGGATTTTCTCTTTTATTCCAAACAGCTGTTTACTCTGTACAAATTGTAAATCCGCCCTCCTCTGGAATATTGTTCCCACATCAGGGGTGGTGCCTTTAAAACCTCTCCCAAACTTCTAAATTTTATTCAAACAGGTCATCTAGGTTAATTAGTGATTCATCTCTAAAATATTCTCCCCACTCTCTGTCTCATACACGTTCTGTTTCTGCTTTATGTCTTTTGTATAGGCACTTCCATGGGCACTGTTCTTCTAAATTGGCTTCCATAATCCCCCCCTCTTTTCCAAAGCAGTCCAAATATTTGCTGCAACCAGTAAACATCCTTTTACTGTCCAACTTCAAACTGACAGAACTAACTTTTCTTCTGCTTCATTTATTCATTTAACTTCCGTTTTCTGGAACAGCCTTCCTTTATAAATATTTCCTGAAAATTACAATCTACAGAACCACAAGTCTGATGTCACCAAGTTTCTTCTTTCATCTTCTCTGCCTCAAACCCATGCACGGTACAAAGCACTATATTTGCAGTACTTTCGCTTGCGCAGCCTCCTTTGTGACTTGATTACAGACTACGAAAAAACTTTGGCAAAGGATGCAAAGAAAAACTGCAAAGACTTCTTTACTTATATAAACTCTAGAAGAAAGAAGATGAATCAGGTTGTTCCACTTGTTATCGATGGTTCGACTATTGACGATCCTGATCAGATAGCTGTTTGTTTGGTTGGTTTTTAGGAGCATTAGCAACTAAGGCCATATTGCTCCAGGGATATGCGGTGGTCATTCCCTGACCTTTCCTCATCCTCCCTATTTGGTGATCTCGGGCTCGAACCCCGGTCTAATCAAGAAGTGTGTGCTACGCACTGCTGCTCCTGCCCACCTGGCTACGGAGGCGCCCATCAGGTAGCTGACAAACTGAAAGAGTAGTTTGCATCTACATTCACACATGAGGTATTATGTAGGGAAGTGGAGCACAGAAGTTTATTAAACTCTAACAGGGAGCTCAATGATTTTGCAATAACAGAGAGAAAAGTCGAGGAGAAATTATTGAAGTTACACATAAGAAAGCCACCTGGGGTGGATGGGATCTATAGTTATATTTAAGGAGGCGAAAAGAAAGTAAGCAAACACTTGGTCATATTTATGAGAGCTTCCTTGGACTTAGGAGAGGTTCCCACAGACTTGAGGTGTGCAAATGTATCCTCAATTCACAAAGGGGGATTAAATGATGACGAGATTAATGACTTAACCATTAGTTTACCTTTTGTTCCAATGGTCTGAGCGCGTAGCACAGTGGTATCGTCACCGTCCTACCCACACCAGGTGGAAATGGCCCTGGTTCGAATGATGTCGATGATACAAGGAAATGGGCTTTTTTCACTTCGTGTCTTAGTTAATTGGTCTCAGACGTAGACAGCAAGATTTTTCTCCCCAGAAATTGGGATTTTTGTCCAACAATGCAGGCAGATCGACCAGAAACACGCAATCTGTTCCGAGGAAAAGAGTAGAGTTGCTGGTAAAAGAAGTATTGCAAAATCATCTAGATAAGGCCACAATTATACTTCAAACACAGCATGAATTTCTTAAGGGAAAATCTTTTTTGACGAATTTGATCGATTACAAAGGAACTGGATGCAAAAATAATTTTTATATCATATACTTGGATTTAAGGAAAGCTTTTGATACTGTTGCACATAAAAAACTGGTGTAAAAATTGCATCAGTGCGGCATTAAGGGTAAATTGCTGTTATGGATGAAGGGATGGTTGAATGGGAGAAGATAGAGTGGTAATTAATAGACATTGCTCATCATGGACTAAATGTTATTAGTAGAGTTCCCAGGGTTCAGTGTTGGGTCCATTGCTGTTATCAATAATTATGAATAATACTGATAAAGGTATATCAGGCTTAATGTTTAAGTTTGCAGTTGGCAGGGTAGTTAACAACAGCCATCAGGATGAGCTATAGCAACAAGATATGGGAAAATTGGGTAGGCGGGCTGAGAAATAGCAACTGAATTTAACCTTGACAAATGCAATGCGTCTTGAGTAATGCATACGAGTCTAGAGGCCTCATTTGAGGTAGGATGTAGACTTTCTGGGACATTTGCAGAGACGGGCAACGAGATTGGTAAACAGAACAAAGGGGTGCTCTTACCATGGAATTGCTTCCAGTTCTTCAAATTGCAGCGTCTAGCGACTAGGCACTTGCTAGATGATTGAGATGTTTAAGGCTTTGAATGGCTTGAGCAAGCTCAATGTTTATGGGATTATTTCTCTTGCTGAGACTATGCACATGCACATGAGAGGACATAAATTCAAATTGAGAAAGGAAGGGTTGCACAATAGATGTGATGCAATTTGGCTTCAGCCAATGGGTGGTTGATTGTTGGAACAGTGTTACTTCCATTGTTGTGGAAGTTGATAGCTTAAATAAATTCAACGTTGATAGCTTAAATAAATTCATTGAAATTGAATGGAATTTCCATTCCATTCAATAAATTATTGAATGGAATGGAAATGTGAAATGAGAATTTTTTTGTTTTTGGCTGATGATGTATGAGTTGTCAGGGGAAAACACAGTAGCTTAGCTAAGATTGTTGATGGCTGGGAGAAACATGTCTTCCTGGAATTATTTATCACATTCACACAACATGTGAATATGATAGACAATTCCTTCAGGTTGAGCTCCTGAATCTCGGTGCCCGAGGCACCTTCCCCCCTCTGCACCTCCTTCGCTTCCTTCAGGAAAAACCTTGCTAATTTCGCATAAGACCGACTAACTCAGCACGGAGTGAAAAAGCCCACTAAAGTTGCTCGCATTATTGAGGGGATTCACTTGTTTTCCACACGGTGTGCGGAGGACGGTGACAGTACCACTGCGCTACACATGCAGACATGTATTAAGTTTCAGGGTACTATTTATAGGGTGATAACACGGAAAACGCAGTAAACTAACCCCGGGGGGCTCACATCTGGTGAGTATAAGCTTAGATATCATCATTCTTCTCTTTCTTGGCTACATCTCTCTCTCTCTCACTCTCTCAGGGTAACTCGGGGAATTTTTTTTTTATGGCTGGTGCAGCATAAGCCTCAGGCTTCCTTGCACCATATAGCTAATAATAATAATAATAATATTAATAATAATAATAATATTATTAATAATAATTTAGAGCAGTTAGAGCACAAGGAAATCGAAAGGGGGAAGCGATGGCGCAGTGGTTAAGACACTGGACTACCAGCCTGATGGACCCGGGTTCAAATCCCGCATTGGTGGAAGCGAATGCGGCTCTATTACGTTGGAAGACCGATATAATAATAATATTAAATGATAAAAAAAAAAAAAAAAACATTGCGAAAGTTACCCCATTGGACTTACCATCCCCAAGGTCAGAGTGACGCCTGAGGCAGATAGTGGCGCCATCTGGTCTCCCTTGCCAGAATAAATAAATAAATAAATAAACCACTGGACATAAGCCGAAGCTAAACAAGTCCACCTCCATAGATGAATGATGTCACAGATAAATATTATTCATACTGCATCGAGTGTGGCGCAGGATAAAGTCACTCGCGTTCAGGCCTTAGGCAGAGGGGCCGGTTCGAAAAGTTGGAGACAGTCCTCCGAGCAAGACAGTGGAGCATGTGGTGCTATCCCCAGTAAGGCTACCACAAGAGAAGGGCAAGACCATCCAGTCCCACAAAGTGGAAGTGTTTCCTGCACAGCTGCGCTAGTGACCACGCAGGAAGGAAGAAAACGCCAACGCATGAAGTGGAGCATTGAAATATGATATATGAAATGAATACATATATCATACAAGCATACTATGAAATAACCAGGCTAGAGACTGATATGACAATGTACAGATCGCAACTACATACCAAGTGGTTGGAACGATACCCGGATATTCAGGTCACTGAACAGCGATTAGCAGACCAAAGAAGGACCATCATCATGAAGAACCTAATAGCTCTTGCCATCTTGGAAAAAATCAAGCAGGATGTCAGCGATCTGCTACAAAGCACAAAGAATATGGTCAATATGGAACCAGAGGAGGAACAGCAAGAAGAAATGCAACCCAGAGTAGCTGAAGTGGAAAGAGACGACGTCATGCTATCCAGAATAGAAGACGAGTGGAAGAAGGCCCTAACAGAATTTGAAGGAATGGACCCCACAAGAACCCATGTGATACCTAAGCAGAGGCCAAATAAAATCCTGTGGAGAGTAACAGACCACCTCAATCGGCAAATAATGCCACATTACCTTGACAACAATGGTGCAACACTGGAGGCTATCCATTAGCCATATACTGTGCTGCCATAGCAGCATCTAGGATTGATTGAAAAGAAACGAGAGATTATTAGCAGAAGAACCGAAAACAGAACGAACCGCCAGCTTGGGAAAGAAGACTTCAGCAGAAGATAGAAGAATTAAGAGTCAAGATAGGTCAGTTGACCCAGTACCAACAGGGTAATAGAAGTAAGAAATTGATTGGAAAGGTGAAGAGCATCCTCAAGAGAGACAGCGTCCACAGCAGACATGAGACCAGAAATCAGAGAATAGGGAAATACTTGAACACACTGAAGCAGAACCTCCTCGCAATCAGCGAGAGACTACACCGATACAAAGAGAGCTCTCAGAGGAAAATAAACAACTGAATCTTCGATGAGGACCAAAGAGCCTTCTACAGGAAACTGGGTGAACATGAGAAAGCAGGAAACGGACCACCCGAGAAGAAGACGATCGAAGAGTTCTGGGGAAATATCTGGAGCAGTGAAGTAAGACATAACAGCAAAGCACCCTGGATAGAAGTAGAACGGAAGAAAACGAAGGACATACAAGATATGAGAGAGTGGGAGATTGGAAAAGAAGAAGTAAAACAGTCGATCAGGAACACCCACAACTGGCGAAACCCGGGAAAACATCCACAACTACTGGTACAAGAAGCTCACCTGCACACACACAAGCACATAGCGGAGCAATTCACTCGAATGATAAGGCACCCGGAGACAATACCGAAGTTTCTCACTGAAGGAGTTACATATCTGAAGACTAAAGAAGAAGATACAAGAAACACAGCGAAATACAGGCCAATCACATGCCTCCCAACGATTTACAAGATCCTGACCAACTGCATAACTAAGAAGATATCAGACCACTTAGAGAGTCAGAACATAATGACCGAACAGCAGAAAGAATGCAAGTGGAGGAGCAAAGGATGCAAGGAGCAATTGACCATAGATACCGCAGTTATGGAGCAAGCCTACAAGAAGCACCGCAACCCATACACGGCCTACATCGATTACCGCTAGGCCTTCGACTCCGCACCTCATAGCTGGCTAATAGATACCCTGAAGATTTACAAGGTCAATCCGATAGTGGCAAACTTCCTAGGAGCAACAATGGCGAAATGGAGTACCACCATTAAGGTCGAGAACATCACAACAAGGCCAATCCCCATTAGAAGAGGAATCTTTCAGGGAGATGCTCTGAGCCCACTATGGTTCTGTCCAGCACTCAACCCGTTATCCACCATGCTCAACGGCAGCAAGTATGGAAAATTCTCTCTAAGAAGAAAGAAAGAACCTGTACTCCCTCACCCACCTGATGTACATGGATGACATCAAGCTCAACGCGGCAACCGAGAAGCAACTCCAGCAACTACTCCGGATCACCGAAGAATTCAGCAAGGACATCAGGATGGAATTTGGTCTAGAAAAATGCAAGACCCACACACTGCACCAGGGAAAATTACTTGGCCGAAACTACCAGCTGTTGACTGGTAAAGAGATCGAAGCTATGACAGAAGGAGAGACCTACAAATACCGAGGGATGATGCAGGCTCAGCAGTTAGAATACAAGTAAATCAAGAAGCGCCATAATAACGGATAAAACCATCTCGCACAACAGACTGGACATAACCCTTGTGGACAAGATGGAAAAGGCTACCTGTCTGATTGATATAGTGGTGCCGAACACTAGCAATGTCCAGAAAACCCATGAGGAAAAAATTAGAAAGTACACGAACCTGAGATCAAGGAGATGTGGCATATGCAAGAAGTATCAACCATCCCAATCATTGTGTCAACCACCGTTATGGTACCAAAGACTTTACATAGCAGCCTAGCAGCAATAGGTCTCCCAGGAAACACCTGAAAGAAACTCCAGAAAGTCGCAATCCTGAACACCTCTAGGATAGTCAGAGATTTCCTCGACCGACAGTAACACCAAACATTACAACCAGCATCCTGTGTATTTGGTAGCAGTACCCGTCACGGAGTGGGAACCCCTCAATCAGGGAGAAATAATATAAGAAAAAAAATTATTATTATTATTTAAAAAAACATGAATGCCTACATGATCAGAATTTCCAGAATTGCAAATGTCTAACTGTGGAAGAAGTTTCAAATCATTGTTACCTTGGGTTATGGATTGATTACAGTCTAAGTTGGGAAATGCATATAACAAATTTGTACAAAAAATGAGATTTTATGTGTACTTTTTTTACTACATTAAGAATAAGTTAAATCTTAGAACAAATGTTACCTTATTTTATGCATTAGTGGACTCCCAACTCAGTTATTTAGAAAATGTATGTGCGAGCAAATATAACTGAAATAAGGGTAATAAACAACTTAATTAACAGGATTTTGAAACTTTTAATGGGGACAAACTCTTGGAGTGACCTGAATTTTTGTTGAAATATAAAATACTTTATCCAGTCAAAAACTGAAGTTAAATTTAATCTTGAAAAATCTTAACACTGTTTTTGAAGAGTCGAATCTGCAAAGGAATGTGCACATAATTTAAGGAACACAATGAATATAATAAACAACTTGTTCTCTAGTGTAGATTTCTGGCTCAAGAGAAGTTATTCTAGCTCAAAATTAAAATTCTTAAGAAGAATTTTAATTTTTGATACTCAATGATACAATAGATTAGAATTGGTATGCAAATAAATTGCTATCTCTGTTTGCAGTATGGAATGTACTATGTGTTGTGATTTCATTATGTTTTCTGTTAGATACATATCGTTAGATACAAATTTTTATGCAGAAACTGTTGTAAATGAAGAATTATAACTTGTCAAGAAATTTACTTTTCTTAATAAGTTCATTTATTGTAAACAAATTCTCTTGATGAAAATAAATTGTATTGTATTGTATTGTATTATTATTATTATTATTATTATTATTATTATTATTATTATTATTATAGCAAGGAAATACCAGTTGGTCGAAGAAATTGTATCGTACTACAAGTACGAACCCCAGGCAGTACTAGAGACCCCAACCCACAAGCTGGGACCGCGCCATAATAACGGATAGGACAATCCAGCACAACAGATCGGACATAACCCTTGTGGACAAGAAGGAAAAGGCTACCTATCTGATTGACATAGCGGTACCCAACACTGGGAACCTGCAGAAAACCCATGAGGAAAAAATCAGGAAGTACACGAACCTAAGAGAGGAGATCAAAGGGATGTGGCATATGCAACAAGTAACGACCATCCCGATCATCGTGTCAACCACAGGCAGTGCTTTTTTTGTAAGAAAAAAGGTGCCGGAACTCACATCTTTTTAATCTTTTATTAAAAAAATTATATATTCAGTTCTTAACATAAATTTAATTTATTGTATTTAAGGCAAATTTTTATAGTAAATTCCAAAGTTTTGTCCAATTCTCGTCCGACAAATCTTCTCGACTCCTTTCCTGGCTGTTAGTATGTATGGCCGAATGTAGTCCTCTGAGTAACCACAGATCAACGTACTTTGAAGGATCGAAACGTCTCAGATGTGGTCCGACAAGTTTGATGGACAAAAGTGCTGAAATTGTCTTAGTCTTGTTGGGGTGGCAATTAGATTCATCTGCGAAAACCCGCGTTCGCATTCACTTGAAGAAATGGGAATGGTATTCAGAGTCCAAATCAAATGCAACAGTTTTTCTGGATATGTCTTTTCGAGAATGTATTCACGGAATCCACGAATCATTTCTCTTTCATTTAGTTGCAGTCTGACAAGTTTCTAATTTCCACTTCTCCAAATGTCAGTTGAGTATTAACATCTTCAGGCCAATGTTTTTGATCAAGTGCGCGAGACCAATACGCCAACTCATCGTCTTTGCTATCAAGCAATCTTTTTTCGATTGACTCTTTCAATTTTGTATAAAATGTACTTGGGTCAATGGGAGGATTCTTTCTTGAATCTTTTTCGTGAAGTAAAACTCCACGAAAGCGAAGATCACGTACAGTAGCAACAGCTCATTTATAATAGGGCCCAAAGTTCTGTCTTCTTTCTTCAAAAACTTGTACCAGTATTTTTATTTTCTTATTTGCCTTGTACGGGTCCATGTTGCGGTCCTATAGGTCCAAACTTAATTCTGATAATTCTTGGAGAGCGTCACACATCAATCCTAGGTCCAATAAAAATTCTGTAGATGTGATTTTTCTTCTCAATCCATCATAAGTGCATTTGTCATTTTTATCTGTTGTAGGATCATGTATTGCTTCTTCAAAATGATACACAAGGGATTCAAAATTATTCCACACAGACAAAACTGTACGCAAACTAGATGACACCCATCGGGTACTTAAAATTCTTCCAGTTTTCAGCAGCTCAGTCCCCAGTAATTCTGTACATAAATGCAACTATCCACTATTCTTTGCCGAAGCATGGTATATGATGTAAAGTTTATCAATAAATGATTTGAATCTATTTATTCCTGAAGTTTCCTAGACAGCATCACCTACTGATAATTCTAGTCTGTGATTAGCATAATGCCAAACCATAATAGAAGGAAAACGTTCTGACAGCAATTTTTTCACTCCAATTTTGCACCTTAACATCACAGCAGCGCCGTCGCACGCCAGAGAAACCAATTATTTTTTAAAAATAATCTTCTGTCATCCCATAAGAGTGAAGACATTGGAGTAAGGAATCAAATACTCCTTCTGCCGTTACCTTTTCAAGTTCTACCAAGTCCAAAAACAAATTTATCGGTGAATTCATTCCAACACCTTCGATACAGCATCGAACATATACTATGAGGGTAGTTTTTTTGCTTATTGTGGTTGATTCATCAATTATCAATGAAATTTTATTATTGGATTGAACAATTTCTTTAACGACAGTTTTCCTCATTTCTTCACTTGTGTGATTAACAATGTTAATACACTATTTGTAGAATGAATAACACGACCCATTTCAACTCCGTTCAGTTCTTGCAGATCAATTTCAGTTTCAAAATGATGGAATGATTGATTTTCCTTTGCTACTTTATATGCAGTTCGAAAAATTTTGGCAATTATTATTTTTTCGTGAGATAATGACGTTAAAAAAACATTCTCAAGAGTCATTTTTTCGCTTTCAGCAACTATTTTTAATGCTGCTTTATGTGCAGCAGATTCTCTGTGATCAAAAATTTTTTTTCGAAGTGAGCTCAACTGTTGCTTCCTATCTTTACCAGAATAGGTTATCTCATTGTTGGTCCATTCTTTGGAAAGTTCCATTCCCATTTTCGTTTCAACTCCAAGAGTTCCAACTTTTCTACAAGGCATACAGCCAAGTTTCATTTTGCAAACACAGAGCCATTCATTTTTCAAGCATTCATTTTTGGCACAATACCTGTGGTCCACAGGTATGGTGACAAAGACCCTTCATAACAGACTAACAGCAATAGGTTTTCCAGCGAACACCTGCAAGGAACTCCAGAAAGTAGCAATCCTGTAGAACAGTGAGAGAGTTCCTCGACCAACAATAACACCAGACATGACAACGACCACCCCCCATGTACTTGATAGCAATACCCGTCACGAGGGGGAACCCCCAATCAGGGAGAAATAATATAAGAGCAACAATAATAATAATAACTACGTTAAAAAAATGCAATCGAGTAATTTTGGTCGCACACTGCATACATTAAAAAACGAGGCCCATTGAGAGTAACCATTACCATTGGGTATTGTTCCAATCTTACTTAGCAATAAACTTTCAGCAAGTTACCCCTTGAGTGCAAGTGTTAAAAGGTGGAGCAATGTAACTGCGGAGGCTTACATCGGATAGAATGAATTTTTTCTTGCGGAAGTGGCCCCAGGGCTAAAGCAATAATCTGGGGAATCGTTCTTTAATCAATATGTAGCAGTACAAAATCATGATTTTTATTATAAGTGGGTATATTCCCTCTAGCCCTTATCTGCGAGGGACCGCCCTGATTTAAAGTTGCTGGAGAAACAAGCATAGCCCGAACATCTGCCTGTAAAATACTGTACTTCATTCTGTTCTTATTGAAATGGATGTTTTCTGAATGTTTACCATTATCATCGAAAACTCGTCATGTCTTGTCTGTAGGTGACATGAAGTGAAGTTCAATCCGCTTTGGTCGTTGCTACAATCTGTAGATTGAATGCATTGAACTTTTGCTGGATCAAGCAAATGTGAATGGGGCGTATCTCACGCACCATGCGCATTTCACTCCTGTCTTCTTTCATGGAACTTGAGTGGCGTGACGATACGACTGTTGTCAACTTGAGTGTAACACTGATCTAAAAGAAGTCATTCGCTAACAATGTGACTCATGGAGAGCAGGGAATACGGTGATAGAAAAGTTAAAAAATTGCTACTTAATTTGTGACTCACTTTGAATAATGGTAAACTATTCAGCTTATAAGCTTTTATTTATTTCCTTAGAAATTAAGTCGCTTTATACAATGTTATTAGCATTAGCATTAGCATTAGCATTAGTAGAGGCATATGATGCAAGAAAGCAAGATTATTCAGCATCAGCCAAACAAAAAAAAAAAAAAAAAAAACACAACCACTACTGCCATTATACCCCTCCGTTCGTTCGAAATACCTGTCCAGCTGAGCCTTAAATTTGTTGAGGCTATCAACTTCAACAACAAGTGATGGAAGTCTATTCCACAAACCAACTGCCCGCTGGCTAAAGGCAAATTTCCGCACATCTATCCAACATCCGTCCTTCCTCAATTTGAATTTATGCCCTCTCAGGTGATTATTCTGAGCAAGAGGAAGAATCCCATCGGCATTGAGCATGCTCAAGCCATTCAAAGCCTTATACACCTCGCCAATGCCTGGTCTCCAGACTCTGTAATTTGCAAAACTTAAGCCTTTCTTCGTAAGAGCAACCCTTTGTTCCATTCACTAATCTTGTTGCCCTTCTCTATACTCGTTCCAGCAGGTCTACATCCTTCTTGAAATGAGGCCTCCAGACCTGTATACAGTACTCAAGGTGTGGCCTGACCAATGCCTTATACAAGGGAATAATCACATCCCTATCCCTGCTAGAAACATTCCTGTATATCATTGACAAGACACCATGAGCTACTCTTGCAGCTCGTCTGCACTGCTCAGAGAACTTCATATCTGCCTGCACAATTACCTCCAGGTCCTTTTCATTCTCTACCACTGCCAGCGTAGTACCACAAAGTTGATACGTTGATCTGGGGTTACTGTTTCCCATATGTAGTACTTTACATTTGTCAATGTTAAACTTCATTTGCCACCTCTCAGCCCATCTGCTCAACCTTTCCAGATCCTGTTGCAGCAGCATAGCATCAGTAGTGTCCTTAACAACCCTGCCAACCTTTGTATCGTCTGCAAACTTGGACAATAAGCTTGATATACCATCATCAATATCATTTATAAATACAGAAAACAACAATGGACCCAACACTGAATCCTGAGGAACTCCACTAATAACATTAGTCCACGTTGAGCAGTGTCCATTGATTACCACTCTCTGTCTTCTGCCACTCAACCATCCCTTTATCCATAGCAGCAATTTGCCTTCAATGCCACACTGCTCCAATTTGTACAGCAGTCTCCCATGCGCAACAGTATCAAAAGCCTTTCTAAGATCCAAATATATAATATCAAAGTGATTCCCTGCATCCAGTTCTTTTGTGACTACATCATAGTATCCAATCAAATTGGTCAGACAAGACCTGCCCTTAACAAAACCATGCTGTGTCTGAGCTATAACTGAATTCTTGTCCAGATGATCCTGCAGTGCTTCTTTAACCAGTGCCTCCATTAATTTTCCTGGAACCGAAGTTAAACTAACAGGTCTATAATTACTTGTGTCAGCCTTTGATCCTACTTTGTGAATTGGGGTTACATTTGCACGTCTCCAGTCTATGGGTACCTCCCCTGAGTCCAAAGAAGCTCTCATAATTATGGCTAGGGGTTTGCTTACTTCCTTTGCTGCCTCCTTTAATATAACTGGATAGATCCCATCCACCCCGGGTGCTTTTCTATGTTTATCCTCAACAATTTCTCCTCCACTTTCCTCTCTGTTATTAGAAAATCATCTAGCTTACTGCCAATGTTTACTTCACCTACGACATTCCCCTTCCTGAATAACTCCTCATGTGTGAATGTAGATGCAAAATACTCGTTTAGATTGTTAGCCACCTGAGCAGGATCCTCAACTGTTGAACCATCAACATCCAGTGGACCAATCTGATTCATCCCCTTCCTTCTTGAGTTTAAATAGGTAAAGAACTCTTTTCTGTTTTCTTTGCATTCTTTGCCAAGGATTTCTCATAATCTGCCTTTGCCTGCCTAATCTCCTTTGTGACTTGGTTACAGACTAACTTATATCTATCATAGGCTTCCATTTCACCCATTAATTTGTATGTATCCCATGCATTTTTCTTTTTTGCCATATGTCTCATTAGTTCATCTGACAACCATTTAGGCCTGAACCTTGAACAATATTTCTTGGTTGGTATGTAAAGCCTGGTAGCTTCCAAGATTAGTTCCTTGAATGCTCCCCATTTTTGAATTTCCTGTTGGTAACATCATCAGTTGGTCCCACTGTATAGAATTTAAATATTGTCTCAAACCATCATAGTCGCCTTTACGAAAGCAAGAACTGATGGTAGTTACCTCCTTGAGTAAATCCCACTTCAGCACATTGTGATCACTGCCACCTAGTGGTTCCTTTATCTGCAGATTCTTAATGCATGAAGAATCACTACTGATAATCAGATCAAGAGTATTACTCCCTCTAGTTGCCTCCCGAACATGCTGGTGAAGAAAACAATCATCCAATAAATCCACAAAAGCCTTGCTAGTGTGTGAGTGACCAACCCACAAATTCCAGTCAATATCTGGGAAATTAAAATCCCCCATTATAAGACTCTCTGATTTACTGGCCCACTCTATTTCCCTGTACAGTATCTTATTATACTCATCAGAGTCATTAGGCTTACAGCACACTCCTACTCTCAATTTTGATTTACCTATGCTTATGCCTCTACTAACTGACTCGAGACTGTCCTGTCCATCGATGTCGACTGGCTTCACTTCCTTGGATTTTGTGTGTTTTTTAACTAATAGCATAACCCCTCCTCCCTTCCTATCCTGTCTATCCTTTCTGTAGACGTTGTATTCCCCAAATTCCAGTTCTGCATTCCTTATATCTGTGTGACACCACGTCTCTGATATCCCAACAATATCTTCCTTTGATGTTTTGAGCAATACCTCAAATTCATCAAATTTATTTACTAAACTCCTAGCATTGGTGTACACGCAAGGATACATGCACCTGTTTCTATTCTTAGCTGTCCTAACACAACCCATGTGTTTACTTGTACCGCAATGACTTCCAGCAGTCTCTGAAATATCCTGCATCTTATTTTCCAGGCTGCGACTCATTCGAATAGAAGCAGTGCAAGAATCTCTTTCACCTCTGCCAGTGGTTACTGTTAATCTATTAATTTTTGTCTCCCCCCAAACTAGCAGTTTTCCGACCCACCTAACACTGCCTGGTAGCTTCAGCAAATATTCTTGCACCCTTTCTATTTAAGTGTATCCCATCCCTGAAGAAGCAATCTATCCTGTTAACAAGTACAGTCCAGGCTGAAAAAAATTCTACCCCTTGAGCCTTGCACAACCTTTCCAGGGCCGAATTGATCGACAAGGCTCTCATCATATACTCCCTCCTATTGTGTCTGGGCAGAATTGCAGACACTTTCAAATTCAACCCTACTTCACGGCTTTTTTTCAACAGTGACCTGTACTTAGCATTAGCATTAGAGGCATTTGATGCAAGAAAGCAAGCTTATGCAACATCAGCCAAAAAAAAAAAAAAAATCACTCTCAATTCACTCCTCTGTTCGTTCAAAATACCTGTCCAGCTCAGCCTTAAACTTATTTAGGCTATCAAGCTCCACTACAAGGGATGGAAGTCTGTTCCACCAACCAACCACCCGCTGGCTAAAGGCAAATTTCCGCACGTCTATCCTACATCTGTCTTTCCTCAATTTGAACTTATGCCCTCACAGGTGATTAATCTGAGCAAGAGGAAGAATCCCATCAGCATTGAGCATGCTCAAACCATTGAAGGCTTTGTACACCTCTATCAGATCACCTCGCTGGTGCCTAGTCTCCAGACACTGTAATTCGCAAAATTTAAGCCTTTCTTCGTAAGAGCACCCCTTTGTTCCATTCACTAATCTTGTTGCTCTTCTCTGTACTCGTTCCAGCAGCTCTACATCCTTCTTGAAATGAGGCCTCTAGGCCTGTATACAGTACTCTAGGTGTGGCCTGACCATTGCCTTATACAAGGGAATAATCACCTCCTTATCCCTGCTAGAGAAATTCCTATATATCATTGACAATACACCATAAGCTACTCTTGCAGCCCGTCTGCACTGCTCAGAGAACCTCATATCTGCCTGCACAATTACCTCCAGGTCCTTTTCATTCTCTACCACTGTCAGTGTAGTACCACAGAGTTGATACGTTGCTCTGGGGTTGCTGTTTCCCATATGTAGTACTTTACATTTGTCAATGTTAAACTTCATTTGCCACCTCTCAGCCCATCTGCTCAACCTTTCCAGATCCTGTTGCAGCAGCATAGTGTCAGTAGTGTCCTTGACAACCCTGCCAACCTTCGTATCGTCTGCAAACTTGGACATTAAGCTTGATATACCATCATCAATATCATTTATAAATACAGAGAACAATAAGGGACCCAATACTGAACCCTGAGGGACTCCTAATAACATTAATCCACGATGAGCAGTGTCCATTGATTACCACTCTCTGTCTTCTCCCCCTCAACCACCCCTTTAGCCATAGCAGCAACCCGCCTCTAATGCCACACTGCTCCAATTTGTGCAGCAGTCTTCCATGTGCAACAGTATCAAAAGCCTTTCTAAGATCCAAATATAATATCAAAGTTATTCCCTGCATCCAGTTCTTTTGTGACTGCATTATAGTATCCAATCAAATTGGTCAGGCAAGACTTCCCCTTAACAAAACCATGCTGTGTCCGAGCTATAACTGAAGTCTTGTCTATATGATCCTGCAGTGCTTCTTTAACCAGTGCCTCCATTAATTTTCCGGGAACAGAAGTTGAACTCACAGGTCTATAATTACTTGTGCCAGCCTTTGATCCTCCCTTGTGAATTGGGGTCACATTTGCACATCTCCAGTCTGTGGGTACCTCCCCTGAGTCCAAGGAAGCTCTCATAATTATGGCTAGCGGTTTGCTTACTTCCTTTGCTGCCTCCTTTAATATAACTGGATAAATCCCATCCAGCCCAGGTGCGTTTCTTGTGTTTATCTTCAACAGTTTCTCCTCCACTTTACTCCCAGTTATTTCAAGATTCTCTAGCTTACTGCTAGAGTTGAATACACCTCTGGCATTCCCCTCGCTGAATAACTCCTGATGTGTGAATGTCGATGCGAAATATTCATTTAGTTTGTTAGCTACCTGAGCAGGGTCATCAACAGTTGACCCATCGATATCAAGTGGACCAATCTGATTCATCTCCTTCCTTCTAGAGTTTACATAAGTAATGAACTCTTTGCTGTTTTTCTTCGCATCCCTTGCCATGGATCTCTCGTAATCTGCCTTGCCCTGCCTAACCTCCTTTGGAACTTGGTTACAGATCAACTTGTATCTATCATAGGCTTCTGTGTCACGTGTTCATTTGTATGTATCCCATGCATTTTTCTTCTCTACCATATGCCTCATTAGTTCATCTGACATCCATTTTGGCCTAAACGTTGAACAATATTTCTTAGTTGGTATGTAAAGCCTAGTAGCTTGCAAGATAAGTTCTTTGAATGCTTCCCATTTTGAGTTTGCTGTTGGTAACATCATCAATTGATCCCACTGTATAGAATGTAAATACTGTCTCAGTCCATCGTAGTCGCCTTTACGAAAGCAATACCCCTTCCCTTTACCCCTAATGGTAGTTACCTCTTTGAGTAACTCCCACTTCAGAACAATGTGATCACTGCCACCTAGTGGTTCATTTATCTGCAGATTCTTAATGCATGAAGAATCACTACTGATAATCAAATCAAGAGTATTACTCCCTCTAGTTGCCTCCCGAACATGCTGATGTAGAAAACAATCATCCAATAAATCCACAAAAGCCTTGCTAGTGTGTGAGTGACCAATTACTTGTTAAGTAATTCCGCTGGTCTCCTACTCTTAATATCATTAGTGCCAACGTGTACAACTATATCACCTTTTGTGCCCTTAAAAGATGATATCCGCTCTACCACGTCATCAACCTTTGCCCCTAGCAGACATACTCTGGTCCTGTTCCACCTATCCTTTTTACAAAGCATGTTCCCCGTTTCCCTGACAATAGAGTCCCCAACGTATATGAAGATAAACCTGAAATTTTCGAATAAAATTGAAATTCATATTTTACTCATTCACAGCAAAAATATATACACAGTAGATGTATACAGGGTGTCTCATAAACATTGGTACAAACGTTTAGGGGAGGTAGGTAACATCTAAAAGAATGTGAATCGCATAGGAACCCATTACCGGAAACGTCACCGTAAGTCGGTACACGGCGCTGTTCATCAGTTCGCCAAAAGGAAAATTTCTGGTATGCTCTTCGCTCTGCTAATCCATACACTAGGTGCATGTCTGCCAGCTCAGAGTTCGTATATCGATGCTGGCAGACATGCACCTAGTGTATGGATTAGCAGAGGGCAATGGACGAGCCACTCCACGAATTTATGGAGAACTCTTCTCAGACAGACATGTACCGGACCACCGTTTGTTTGCGCGTGTGCATCAAAATTTGTGCGATTATGGGTCATTTAGAGGTAACAGGAGTAGTGCGGGTAGGCCACATTCGACGCGAACTCCCGCCATGGAAGAAAGTGTGTTGAATGCCGTCCAGAATAATCCTACTACCAGCACACGTGCCGTTGCCTCTGCCTCTGCCTTAGGAGTGTCTCGTTGCAGTGTACAGCGTGTCTGGCACGACGATTCCTTACACCCCTTTCATCTCTAAAGGGTTCAGTTATTGCTCCTCCAAGATCATCCTGCATGTATGGGTTTTGCGCAGTGGTTTTTTCAAGAAAGTATTCAAGACTTGAATTTTCCAGCCTATGTTTTGTTCACGGATGAGGCTTATTTCACTCAGGAAGGCTTATTCAATCAGCACAATGCTCATGTGTGGGCTCACGACAACCCACACGGTGTGCGCCCCCCATGCGGCACAACATCGTTTCGCAATAAATGTGTGAGCAGGTATGGTCTGTGATTGCTTAGTCGGCCCATACCTGTTACCATCCCGCATGAACTCCGCTAAATATCGGATCTTTCTTGAACAAGTTCTACCAGGGTTACTTGACGATGTTCCAGCAAATGTGAGATGTAACATTTGGTTTCAACTTGACGGGACGCCTGCCCATTATGGAAAGTGTGTTCGTGACCATTTGAACAGGCGTTTTGGGCGTGGATGGATTAGCCGTGGTGGACCCGTTGCCTGGCCCCCACGCTCACCTGATTTATCGAGCCTTGATTTCTTTATGTGGGCCCTCAAATCTATCGTGTATGAATCGCCTGTGGAGACGGAAATGGATGTCGTGGCGAGACTCGTCTGCGCTGCTGCTACTGTCAAAGAAACTCCAGGTATGTTCGACCGTGTCCGCCAATCCATGCTGCGTCGGTGTCACGCATGCATCGCTTCTCATGGTGGAACCTTCGAGCATCTGTTGTAACATCATGAAATGCATCCATCTCGTACTCCATTGTTAATATTATGTCAAATAAATGTTTGCCACTAATTACTGTCTTGTGTCATTTCTGCTTTTTGTGCCTCTGCTACTACTTTCCCGTGACGTTTCCGGTTATGGGTTCCTATGCGATTCACATTCCTTTAGATGTTACCTACGTCCCCTAAACGTTTGTACCAATATTTTTGAGACACCCTGTATAACGGTGTACAAAAATAAATAAATGACTTAATTTACTGCCAGGTTTCATTTTATGATACTAGGGGGACATTGTGCGATTTTCGCCGGTTGTTTTAACGATGTCCGTTAGTGCTATTTTTCTGAGAAAATGTAGTATTATTTTGATGTTATTGGTATATCTTTCGTTCATTTCTCCCACGACTACTGCATTTCGAGTGATAATCAAGTGAGTTGTATAAAAAAAAACTACCTCGAGCATAATGACAACTCCAGGAGAAAATACAGACGTGTGGCGTATGATGCGCAATTATCAAGACATTATACAAACACCATTTTCTGTTCGAAGTAATCTTTCTCCTGTTTCTGGTGCTTGCTTGAGTCCGGATTCTTCAATGACATTGAAAAGGAGTTTTGGAAGCATTGTAGCTCAATTAAATTTCAGCAATTCGGATTCACTCACTCAGGAACAAACCAGTGGAAATAATGGCGTAGCGGAGGTTGGTAAGTGGTATCCCGGGCAGCTTTTATTTCTCTTAAAAATAAAGATAATGTCGATAGTAATTCATTTTTGCTCATAATATATAGGAAATCAGATTGCTAACTAACTCTGTAAATGCAATGTACACATAAATAAATAGAATCTGGAAGCACTGACCGCATTAATGTAGTAGCGTAGTCGTCGACTCCCGGGGGCAACATGTTTTCCTGGTGGTCTCAGACAGTTTAAATTCTATACAGTGGGACCAACTGATGGTGTTAAAGCTAGTCTGTAATCAAATCACAAAATAGGTTAGGCAAGTGAAGGGAAATTACGAGAAATCTTTGGCAAAGGATGCAAAGAAAAACAGCAATGACTTCTTTACTTATGTAAACTCTAGAAGGAAGGGGATGAATCAGATTAGTCCATTTGATATTGATGGTTCGACTGTTGACGATCTTGCTTAGGTAGCTGACAAACTAGATGAGTATTTTGTATCTACATTCACACGTGAGGAATTCTGTAGAGAAGTGGAGGTCAAACTGTAATAGGAAACTAAATGACTTTGTAATAACTGAGAGGAAAGTGGAGGAGAAATTGTTGAAGTTGCATAGGCTTGCTTTCTTGCATCGTATGCCTCTACTAATGCTAAGTTAAACATAAAGGCACCTGGAGTGGATAGGATCTATCCAGTTATGTTAAGCGAGGCAGGAAGTAAGTAAGCAAACCATTAGCTATATTTATGAGAGCATCCTTGGATTGAGGGGGAGGTTCCACAGACTGGAGAAGTGCAAGTGTATCCCCAGTTCAGAAAGGGAGATCAAAGAGTGACATGAGTAATTACAGACCTGTTAGTTTAACTTCTGTTTCTGGGAAAGTAATGGAGGAACTGGTTAAAGAAGCAGTGCTGGATCATCTAGACAAGACTGAAGTTATAGTTCAGATACAGCATTGGTTTTGGTAAAAGGAAATCTTGCCTGACCAATTTGATTGTATACTGCAATGTGGTCACAAAGAAACTGGATGCAGAAATTAATTTTGATATCATATACTTGGATTTCAGAAATCTTTTGATACTGTTGCACATAAAAGGCTGCTGTACAAATATACAGTTGCCTTATGCAGTTCTGAACACTATAACTCAGTTGTAACCCCACATTTGGAATACTGTGTTCAGGTATGGAGACTGAAAAAAAGACCTTCTTGAAAGGGTCCAAAGATGAGTAACTTGAATGGTGATTTTGACAGAAGGATGACTGTATGAGGAAAGAAGGCCTGACATAGCTGAGTGGTCAGGAGTGTGAGTGCAATAGCACGCACTCTGAGTGGACCGGGGTTCAAGCCCGTGGCTGCTAAATATGATTAATTGTATGAGGAAAGACTCCGATTATGTGGGTTACAAAGCTTGGCAACCAAGCACTGCAGAGGTGACCTGATTGAGATTTGCAAGGCTCCAAGAGGGATTAGTAAAACGAATAAAGGTGGAATTCTTACTATTGTTAAGAATTCCAGAACTAGGGGTCATAAATTCAAATTACAGGGCTTGAGGTTTAGATTAGATTATAGAAGTTTTCTTTTGGCCATCAAGTCATTGATTTCTGGAACAAGTTGCTCTCACAGGTGGTTGAGGCTGACACTTTGAATAAATTCAAAGGTCAACTGGATAGTTACCTGTGGAGGAGGGAAGCATATAATTTTTGTTTTCCTTATCTACTTATTTTGTTTTTTTTTTCAGTGCAGCAAAAGCCTGTGGCTTCCTTGCACTATATGGCAAAATACTATTACTATTTTCCTTGCAGTTCACATATTATTCATTCATTTATTCGTCTTGTTAGATATGTATACACAGTAGCCCCTGTTGGTCGGGTAGCAGTTGGTCCTGAAAACTATGGATCTTAAATATTTTTGTAGTAGTGGTGGGGCACAGTTATATCAAAAACTGGAAGTTGGTGAAATAATTAAATAATAAATAAAAGCAGATTACTCTCCATGTAGGTTTCAGTACTCATTTCCCAATTACTAGTGCAAATATATAACTAAAATTATATAACTATATAAATTACTAAATTACATTGTTATAATTGCTATCCTTCGACACCATGTGAAAATTAGCCAGGTACATATCCTGAAGGCATTATTTCACAATGGCTATGTTTCTCATGCAAGGTTTATATAGTTTTTTTATCCAACAAAAGTAAACCAATTATGGATCAGTGCAGTTTACAGATACAATATACTGCAGTGTTAGTGCACTGCCACTTCGAACTTTAGCTACATTGGCATAGAAAGAAAATAAGCAAAAAAAATATTTAACATTCTATTGCTATTGTGGCACCTGGCAAGATGCCACTTTAAAATTTTTCTCTTATTTTTTTAAATTGTAAATTAAATAAAATCCTCCTATGTACTTTTGCTTACAGTATTCTCCAACTGGTTATACAGTATTTTCTTTTTTTTATTTTGCTATACTGTGAATTACAGGACAGTTTTTTGTGTGGTGTTTTAACGGATGCCAGGTGAGCAAAAGCACCTACCTTTCTTCCAGGCCTGTGTTCTGCATCCGGTGTGCCGTGAACTTTGCTGAAGCTGTAATGACTCTGCTGATACCTATAAATAATACTATATGTATTATAATTAGAAATCGACAACTGAGAACTTTTACTTATTGTAAGAAATTAACTGTACATTATTTACTCCCAGTTATAGTTTTTATACATGTTTGTAATGCTGCTCATTGATATTTTTCACAATACGCCATTATTACTGAAACACAATGTTGTATGTGTGGGACAGTAAATTATTTTTCGTGTGGTATCCAACATTTGCTTTCTAAAGTTATTTGTGCATTTGCCCTAATATATCTCATTTTGTCGCTGTGCTGACTGAAATAAGATGCCGCTTGTTAAATTTAGATACTTACGTGCTGTTCCTTAAAAGTGTAATGATTAACAAAACATTCCCATCTTTTATTATTTTATTGGCTTGTTTTGATATTTGTCTCTGTTTGTCCGTGCTGCTTCAAATTTATTACTTTGTTCCTGTGCCGGTGCACCCACCCTTTGTTATAAGACTATATTTTAAAGCGATAGATGTGTCCCTCCCTCTGTTCGAAGAGTATTGGTCTCGCTTCTATTACTTTCTGACTATTTCAGAGTGCAGCTGAAATAGTCAGAAAACTGTGATCGTGAGCCATAACATTGTTGATTTTCTTTTTTTTAACAATGAACAAGTTCCTGGTAAGGAGTATTCTGACCAAGAGTGCAAGTACTGAAATTGCGAAATCCGAAAAAAAGAAACAAAAATTAGTGTGCAAATAGTATAGGGATAATTATTTGTCTTTTGGATTTTCTGGTATGGTGATAAAACATTCCCAACCCCCGAGTGTCTCATGTGCGGAGAAAAACTGAGCAGCATCTCCGTAGCCAGGTGGGCAGGAGCAGCAATGCGAAGCACATGCTTCTTGATCAGACCGGGGTTCAAGCCCATGATCCACCAAATATGAAGGATGTGGAAAGGTCAGGGAATGACCACCGCATATCCCCAGAGCAATATGGCCTTGGTTGCTAATGCTCCTAAAAACCAAACAACAAACAAACAAACAACAACAACAAACAAAAACTGAGCAATGCTGCTATGGTTCCCAGTAAACTGAAATGGAATTTTTGGATATGGCAAACACATGGCAAGAACATACTCAGCTGTTTCACAGAAGTGGCCTTGACAGTGCCACCCTCCCCTCATACACACTACTTGGACTCCGTGCAGTCACTATCTGGCAGAGTAGAGGCAACATGATTATACACTAGCTGATCTGGAAGCCTTCTAGAGCATTACTATTGGTTCTGTCTGGTGTACTACTTAACGGCCAGCCTGCAAAAACACCAGTTTAGAGCTCTACCTTCAAAATATAAGGAAGATTTGATCTCACCATGATGTCTATCATAACATCAAAAGACATCAATCACACTGCATGATGGAAGAGATGGGAAGGTTGTTGCTGCTTTGCTCTGCAGACTAAACATGGGTTCCATCACTTCAAGCCTCTACTAAGCAAAGTGGTGGTATTGCACCAGTTGATCTGGTGTTATTTACTACCTAAAATACTACCTTACTACCTAGAATACCACCAGAGTTATCTACTACCTAGTATTGCCTGGTAAACAGAGAGGTGGCATTCCTCCATGTACTGTGGGCTTTTGCTGGTTTGCACTTGGGTGGCCACCTCTATGCACGGTGCTGTATTTCAGGATTTGCACATGGGTGTTGTACCAAGGGTTACTAACAGCCCAACATTGTGAAGGTGCAAGCAGCAGATTTGGCTGTCACAGACCAGCCGGACTTTGCTGAAATTAGGTCCAATTGTTGTGATCATCACCCAAATAGCAGTTCCATCAGCATTTTAGACTCCCAGGTAGCAATCCAGCTTGACATACCTGAGATTGTCTGTGACAGCTTCAAGGACCATGTATGTTAAATTTATATTTATATGCATAAATATAAATAAATATACAGGGTGGGGAGAAAACTGACTACTGTACCCTTGTTGGAGGATAATAGGCAAGTACTAGTTTTTTATGGCCAAACTTAAAATTTAAAAATTTAAAAAAATTAATGGTATGGGTCAAAAGTGAATATCATACTAGAGGAATATGAAAATTCATACTGATATAATTCTAATAGATACCTAAATTTATAAGCTTTACTGTTTTTGGTGTTTGGAATACACTAATGCACCAGCTAAAGGGTTAAATTGAAAGAAAGGATGGTTGCAGTATGTTTAAACAAATTATTAGAAGAGATGGGTAAACAAAGTGGGTAAATTTTTTTTTTTTTTTTTTTTTTTTCCAAATCCTGTATATAAGGCTTGTTTCATTGCATGATTTTATCATACTTTGGGATTGCTAGGGATTGAACAGTTTATTATTAAGTATTTCAGAAGCTGTGCATCATAAAAAAGATTGCATAGAAAATGAGAAGGCAGACAGATAGAAAAGAAACTTCTAATTATGAGTGGATGCTCTGTACTCTCGAGATCAGCAGCCTTTCAGAGATGGTGGGCTACATGTCACTACAGCATAGTAATCTATCAAATTGGTTAGTCAAGCCTACTCCTTAACAAATCCATGCAGTGACTGCTGTATAATTGCATTCCTGACCATATGGTTCGGCATTACTTCTTTAACCAGTGACTCCATTATTTTCTGTGGAACAGACATTAAGCTAACATGTCTGTAATTACTTGTCACTTTTGATCCCCTTTATGAATTGGGGAGAGGATGGTGTTGTATGGAGGGGAGGAGAGGATGGTGTTCTCAACTTCCTGAATGGTTTCTCCTCATTCATTCAGTTTACCTCTGAGGTGGAAATAGATAGTACCTTGCCTTTTATTGATGTGTTGGTTTGTAGGGAGGCCCAGAGTAAAAACAAGAGTGTGGAGGAAACCTATGTGCCGGGGATAATACACTCATTACAATGTGGCACAAGCCAACAATCATAAGAATAGTGTAATTAGGGCCAGATTGGATAAGGCTGAGTCCCACTGAAGCACCTCTGAAGGTAGAATGGAGGAGATTAAATGTGTCACAGCAGATCTCTGAAAATGTGGCTATCCCCAGAAGATCTTGGACAAACATATTCAAGAAGCCGAACATGGGCAAAGAGTGTTCTCACCTGCTGCATACATTTCCTACTATCCTGACTTAACAGAGTATATCTCTAGAATATTATTCACCTGTCAGATGTGCTGTGTGCAGTTACTGGGGTGGGGATGGGGTGGAGATTATAAATAGCCATGTCAAAGGTAAATGATCCTGTACATATTGATGGTACGAGTAGGGTTATATACAAGAACAAATGTCCAGATTGTGGGAGTGTTTTGTTGAAGAGACAGAATGCAGGTTTAAAGATCATATGGGGGAACATATTAATGCAATATAGACCACAGACTGGGAAATCTGCTGTGGTTGAACACTTCTGGGAGGAGAACTACCAAATTTCTCCAAGAAATGCTGTCATCATTGATTATTTCAGAACTGGAAATGGCTTGAGTGCTTGTGGATTTGTTCTTCGGAACATAATACCATCAATAGGGACAGGAGAGTCTGTATTCATCCCCTCTTTAAAACTGTAATCTTCGGACAGGATGAGAACAGTTCCACCTGGCACACTCCCGAGCCATTTCTGGTCTTCGTGTATGTGTGGAGGATAATTCCCATGCTCTTATAGTAACACATGCCGTAATCCTGCTGATGTTATATGAGGATGTGCCGTAGCAGTCAAGTTTCATTGATAAAGGACGGAGTTGCCTTTGAAAGCTACAGTGTTGTTTTTTTTGCTTGTATTGCTTTCAATTTGTAATAATTCATGTATTTTAATTTTATATACTTTAATTCTATCTATCATTTTATCACTTTTAACTATACAGTGATCATTGTGTTTTAATTTTAAATCAAAAATTTTATCCTGTTTTATTTCATTATTTTATTTTTATTCTATTTTAATTTATGCTAATATAGTTTGCAGTTGGCATATTCAATTGCAGTTATTATGAGTTAGATTTCCCAACTCCAGAGGCCTAGTTGATGAATTTTTATTAAGGTTTCTAGCAGATGTCTTTCCCACTTAGTTTAGTATCTTTTTGCTTACATCAAGTCTTCAGGTCTTAGTATTTGTAAAACTGTGAAAGGAAGTAGGCTTATTTAGCACCAATCAAAAGTAATAAATTGTAACAATAAAAAATTAAAATAATTAAAAATAAATTAATTTAAAATAATAAATAAAATAAAATTAAAAAGGAATTAACGAGTGCTACTTCACTCGTTTGATTTACCTTTTCTTTCAAGTATTTAACCAATGCCCCTTTAAATTTAGATAAATTTCAAATTCCCTAAGGGTAGTAAGAGTTTATTCCAACAGTCAATCACTCTGCAACTAAAGAAAATTTTTCAGATGTCTAATCTACAATTATATCCTTGCGATTTAAATTTGGCTTCTTGTATATGCCATATGACTAAGCATAAAAATTCCCTCAGTATTTCGTTTACTCAAACTTTGCAGGGCCTTAAACAGCTTAATCAGGTCATCCCACAGATGCTGAGTTTCCAAACACTTTAGCTTACAGAACTTGTTGCTGTTTCTGTATACCATTTCTAACAGGTCCACATTCCAAAGTGGGATCTTCAAGCCTGGCATACAACTTTCAAGATGCAGCCTAGCCATTGCTTTATATAATAGAATAATCACTTTATCTCTTTTGGCAAAATTCCTATTTACTTTTTACAGAAGAATTACTTACTCTGAAATTCATTCTCTTATCTACAATCTTGGATTTGGTGGTATGTGTAGCCGAGTGGTCAGGAGCGGGAGTGCAGTAGCACACGCTCTTTGAGTAGACCGGGGTTCAAGCCCCTGACTGCTGAATACGGTCGATCTGCCAACCCGCACTGGACCAGCGTGGCAGATTATGGTCCATTCCCCTCAGCATGAATTGTTGAGGAGGCTTCCATCCTGCAGTGGGTTGATAATGGCTGCACTTTACTTTTTTTTTTTTTTTTACTCTAGGATTATTGCTACCCATTTGCAAACCTTGCATTTTCTGTTGTTAAACCTCAGTTGCTATTTCTCAGCCCAAATAATTTATTTAAATCTTGGAAGTAGCATACCCTGATTGATTACTCATTAACTAACCTGCCCACATTCGTATCATTGTTAGACTTGGACATTAAACTCGAAATACCTATATCACTCAGGTGCTGCATCAACATTTCTTGTGTTGGTGTAGCACCTGAGGTTCCCCTGTTTTCTGCAGGAGTGGCTATTTATAACTGCTCTGTCTCCTACTGTTTTCTTACACTTCGTAACTTCTAGTATGCTCAAGATTTTTTGTGCAGCTTGTACAATGAAGATTTAATAGGAGGAGTTCTAGAAAAAATAAATAAAAATAAAGAAATTCAGAAATTGTACTGAACTTTTGCCACAAACTTAGTTACATCTAACTATAATACATATTTAGTTTTTTTAGCACCACTAAAATTTGCTATCTTTGTTAAAATCATACTATGCCATAGGGGGTAACTAATGGAAACAAACTAATTTAAAGATGGCATCCAAATTGTAAAAGTATTTATTTTTTGTTTCATAATTATAAATATTTATAAGTCTTTAAAGTTATAAAGTAACTTTTGAATTACATTATAGTATTCAAGAAAGTATTGTTTTATGTAAGAGAAATAGTATTAAAGATATTGGGAAAATATATATTTTTAACATTACAGCATCATTGAAAAGAAAATTGGTGACTACTGAAGCAGAATTACAACATGCCAAAGCAATGGTTACTGCCAATGAAGCCTTAATTAGTTCTTTAGAACCAAATAACAAACGAATTTGTCTGGAGTTGGAAAAAGAGTTAGAAATATTAAAGCAAAAACATGAGGTAGGAGGACAAAACTTTTAGAGAATGGAAGTTTAGGTTTCATATTGTATATAATCAGTTAAATCATTTTATTAATTAAATAAGTGAGAGTTATAGTAATTTACTATGCATGTTGTTAATTGTCAAATTAATTGTTTATTTTTAAATAAACTTTGTACACTTTTCTGCATTCAGTTTTGGTCATGAAGAAATCTTTGCTCCCACCAAAGGGAAAGGACCAAGTTTTCAACCTTAAGTCATGGGTTTATGTTCGACTGACACAAATGCTGTTATCCTTCTTTTTAAATTGAATAGCATTACCAGAAAGTGAACCACTATACATTTAAAAATCTGAGATGCAGCCCAAGCAGCTGTTTTGAAGCTGTCTTCTTCAGTTCATGAGAAGTCATGAACTGAAGAAGGGAATTATGAATTTTTCACTTAGACAAAATACATTGTTCACAGTTTACCATATGTATATGCTATGAACTAAAAAATATCTTAGTAGCATTGGAGTACAGTAAAAAAATTGAATAGCACCAAGGTGAGCTTTCCACCCTTCATGATCAGCTTTAATGCATACATTTAAGCTTTAATACTGATCCTTGAAGCTGTCATAGACATTCTCTCAGGTATGACAAGCTAGGGCTTGCTGCCTGCCAGTCTTAAATGCTGATGGAACTGATATTCAGGTGACACTTCAGTCGAGTGGATTGAATTTTGGCAATGTCCAGTCATTCTGCGACAACCAAATCCTTTGTTTGTACCTTCAGGATGGTGGAATTGTCAGTAACCATGGATATAACTCCCATATGCAAGTCCTGAAATGTGGTGCCTAGTATACCAGAGGTGACCATCCAGGTGTGAACCAACAAAAACAGGGGTAGAGGTGTGGCATCTGCACAACACAGGAATGCCTCCCCCCACTTTGTGTTAACAGGCAACATTAGCAGGTAAATGAGTTAACTGGTGCAGTACCATCACTTTGCTTATTGGAGGCTTGAAGTGGTGAAACCCAAGTTTAGTCACCAGAGCTTTTTTTTTTTATTTTTAGTTGTTGGTGCATCGGCTTCTGTGGCCATAATGCACCTTTAAAGGTTTTTGCATTTTTACTCTGATCCAGGCCCAAAGTGGGATTCGAACCCGCAACCTTTGGGTTGCCAGGCAGACGATTTACCCACCTGGCTAGCCCGGTCAGCAGTCACCAGAGCAAAGCTTTGGTAACCCTTCCATCATGCAGCATGATTGATGTCTTTTGATGATTTTCTTATGGTATGCATCATAGCGAGATCCAATCTTCCTTGAATTTTGAGGGAACAGCTTTAAATTGGTGTTCTCAGGCCAGCTGCTAGGTAATCAAGGAGTTCAAAATGTTGGTAACTCTCTAGGAAGCATCTGAATCAGTTAATTTATAAGCTCTCTGCCAGATAGTGACTGGAGGGAGTCCAAGTAGTATGTATGCACGGAACATTGTCGAGGCCACGTTATTGGCATTAGTAAAGGCATATGATGCAAGAAAGCAAGCTTATACAGCATCAGCCAAAAAAAAAAAAAAAAAAAAGAAAACCTTTTCATTTCACCCATCCACTCGCTCCAAATGTTTGTCTAGTTCTGCCTTGAATCTATTTAAGCTGTCAACTTCTACAACGACAGACAGAAGTTTATTCCAGCAATCAACCACCTGCTGGTTAAAGGCAAACTTCCACACATCTGTCCTACAACTGTCTTTCCTCAATTTGAATTTATGCCCTCTCAGGCGAGAGGGCATATATTCTGAGCAAGAGGAAGAATCCCGTCAGCATTGAGCATGCTCAAACCATTCAAGGCCTTATACACCTCAATCAGATCACCTCGCAGGTGCCTAGTCTCCAGACACTGTGATTTGCAAAACTTAAGCCCTTCTTCGTAAGAGCAACCAACTCCTTGGTTGCTCTTATCATCGTCTATATCAGGTTGCTCTTATCATCGTATATATCAAGGTGTATATCAGCATATATCAAGGAGTTCAGTATATTTTTGCTGAGTACACCAAATCCAAAAATTATGAATAGTTAAACTAATAGAACAAACTTATCTGAGAAAAGGTCTAAACTTCGCAAACACTTTATTTCACAAATATATGTGGTCTCAGTTCCAATCTCAATGATGTCCATTTCCACTTACAGTCTGTAAAGCCAGCACTTACTTTTTTCTGACAGAACCCCAATTATCGGTTGATTCAACCACTGCTCATCTTAGTTGTCCTGATTATTTGCAGTACACTACTTTTTCACTTCAAAGGTGGTACTTTTGCATATGTCCACTCTGATATTCCCTGTCTGAGACTTAATAATTTATAATCTCCTCTTAGAGGGGAACAGGCATTTTGTGCGTTATCAGACACTCGGTCTAAAACACTGATGGATCCAATATCTTTCTATTTCAGAAGATTTAGAAGAAGTCTGGTTGGCTTGCCTCCCTAAAATCCACTCATGCACACCTTCTCGATGGTAAGCCCTGTTATGTCACTTAGATGGCAACAAATGTGTAGAGTGGTTCTCTTCAAGATACCTGGTCAGCATGAAGAGGAAAAGACCAAACCCTCCAGCACATGACAGCACGACGAAACAAATGACCTTCATTCCCCAGTGGCTTTCGCTCCCCCTCTTACAACAGCGAGAGGATCAGAGTGGAAGCAGAGGGTGCTAAGAATCTCTGGGTACGACCAGGCTGCCATGCACGGAAATTGAACTTGGCCTCTTATAACGTACGATCACTCATCGGTGAAGACAGGATATTAGAGCTGGAAAAGGAATTAGAAAATGTGAATTGGAATATCATCGGTTTGGCTGAAACAAGAAGAAGAAATGAATCACTTATAAGTTTATCAAGTGAAAATCTGCTGAACACCAATGGAAACAGTGAAAGGAGCGAAGGTAGACTTGGCTTTATGGTCCATTAAGATACAAAAAAATAACATTTTGGAATTCAAAAGCACATCACCAAGGGTGTCAAGACTAGTACTCAGGATTTCTAAGAGGTACAAGCTAAAGGTTATAATGATTTATGCACCAACATTGAGCCATGATGATAAAGAGGTTGAAGAAATGTACACCAAAATTGAGTCTTCTAGATGAGCAGAAAACCCACTACACTATCATTATGGGGACTTCAATGCTAAGGTTGGAAAGAGACAAAATAGCACAGAAAGGGGAACGATAAGAAATTTGGAATTGGTGAAAGTTGTTATTTCATTTTTAGGAGCATTAGCAACTAAGGCCATATTGATCCGGGGATATGTGGTGGTCATCGCGCATCCTCCGTATTTGGTGGTTACGGGCTTGAACCCTGGTCTAATCAAGAAGCGTGTGCTATGCACTGCTGCTTCTGCCCACCTGGCTACAGAGGTGCGGAATTGGTGAAAGAGGTGAATGACTTTAAAATTTGCAGAATCTTGAGGAATGTCAGTAATGAACACTTTTTTTCAAGAAAAAGGTGTACAGAAAGTAGACATGGAAGAGCCCAAATGGATTAACAACTAATGAAATTGACTTCATCCTCACTAACAAAAGATATATCATGAATGATGTTACCGTAATGAACAAGGTAAATGTTGGAAGTGATCACAGAATGGTAAGATGCACACATGATATAATGTAAGAAAAGAAAGGAAAAAACTTACTCGAGTAAATAATACGAAGGTCTTTCAGATAACAAAAGAGGAGAAAAAGCAGTATGTACTGGAACTTCAGAACAAGTTTGAGCTTTGCAGACTACTCAGAACCAAGATATCAATGAGGAATATTACAACTTTCTGAAAGTGATAAAGTTCAAGAAATCTATAGGTAAAAATAAATCCGATGAAAAAAAAAATTAGTCAAGAAACACTTGTTGTGATGTACTGAAGACGACAAATGAAGAGCAAGATAAACACTGACAAGAAGAAAATTGAGTATACTGAGTTATGCAAAGCCATTAGAAAGAGATTCAGAGAGATATAAGAAGATTTAACGCAAGAAAGGTAGAACAAGCATTAAGGGAAAACAAAGGATTTAAATCAGCAGCCATGAGCAGTTATACAGAAAGACAAATGATACTGAAACTGAAGAATAGCAATTGTGTACTTATAAATAGCAGAGAAGGCATAATTAAAATAGCAGAAGACTACTATAGAGAATTATACAAGGAGTGAGGGAATGATGCCAGCAGTGGGGAAGATGGATCGCAAATTAGTAACACATGCGACATACCCGATATCCTTTCTGATGAGGTAGAACATGCATTGAAGAAAATGAAGAATCAGAAAACCCCGGGGGAGATGAAGTTACTGTAGAGCTGTTAAAATTGGGAGGAAGAGACTTAACACAAAAACTGGCAAGACTCTTCACAAAACACATTAGAAAAGGTGCAACGCCTAAGGAGTGGAATAATGCAATCATAGTTTTGCTGCATAAGAAAGGAGATAAATCAGAAATTGGAAATTATAGACCAATTAGCTTGTTATTCCACATCTACAAGTTGTTCACAAGGGTCATTATTAACAGGTTAGAAAGCATACTTGATGAGAATCAACCGAAAGAGCAAGCTGGCTTTAGGACAGGATTCTCAACTATGGATCACCTTCACGTAATATCACAACCAATGGAGAAAGCAAATGAATATAAAACACCATTGTGCTTGGCATTTGTGGATTATGAAAAGGCTTTTGACTCCATACAGCATAAGGCAATGCTCTGGGCACTGGAAAGACAAGGCATAAATACCCCATATATTATGATTTTGAAGAAAATATATCAGAATGCTATCTCCTTTATTAGACTAGACAAAGATGGTAGCAAATTTAAATTTGAGAAAGGAGTTCAATAAGGAGACTCTATCTCCGAAGTTGTTTACTGCTGCCCTTGAGGAAGCTTTCAGAAGATTAGACTGGTCGCAGAAAGGAGTCAATGTGAATGGAGAGTACCTAAACCATTTACGATTTGCAGATGATATTGTGGTCATAAGCCATGATCCCAAAGAATTAGAGGAAAATATTAATCAGTTATTAGCATTAGTAGAGGCATATGATGCAAGAAAGCAAGCTTATGCAGCATCAGCCAAAAAAAAAAAAAAATGTAAGGATTTTGGACTAAAGATGAATATGGCTAAAAGAAAAGTAATGATGAACAAGTATGCCACAGAAAGGGATATAATGATTGGAGGAGCAGTAATTGAAAAGGTGGAGTCATATACTTATCTGGGACAAGTCATTAGCTTTAATAATGATAAATGGCTGGAAGTCAAGAGAAGAATAAATTTTGGATGGATAGCATTCAGCAAATATAGTCACATACTGAGGGGCGATATCCCAATTTGTCTGAAACGTAAAATAATGAACAAAAGTATACGCCCCACCATGTTAGACCGGGGTTCGAGCCCGTGACCACCATATATCCCTGGAGCAATATGGACTTAGTTGCTAATGCTCCTAAAAACCAAATAAGAAACAATTCCCCACCATGACGTATGGAAGTGAAACTTGGGCACTCACCAAAAGAATGGAAGAGAAGCTGAGAACTACATAGCAAAGAATGGAACGAATTATATTGGGAATCAGACTGTTAGATAAGAAGAGAAACACATGGAATAGGCAGCAAACACAAGTAAAGGACATTCTTATCAAAACTAAAGAACTAAAATGGTCTTGGGCAGGACACATAGCTCGAAGACATGATTGACATATGGACTAAGAAAATAAAACAGAATGGTACCCAAGAGGAGCTAGAAGAAAACCTGGAAGATGACGGAGATGGATAGATGAAATTCATGAGTTTGTGGGTAGTAAATGGATGGCCATTGCACAAAACAGAAGGAACTGGAAAGTTACTGGAGAGGCCTTCATCCTGCAGTGGATTGAAAATGGCTGATGATGATGAATCTCCTCTTTTCAATCTTCTTTGACTTAAAAAAAATCTCTCTACTGTATTCTGTAAAATTCATTTGTTGCTCCCATTGGTCTACCAACTCCATAATCACTTGGAACTCTTTGACTTCTTTTCTCTGAAACAACTTTCTCTAGTTCAGCTTTCCTAATAGTGGTGTAATTTTCCTTGCCGATTTTAATGTCCACAACTCAAGCTGGCTTCTGTTTTCTCATGTGGACCCAGATGGTTATGATGCTGAGGATTTTGCAATTAATAATGCCTCACACAGATTGTTCATTTACCTACCAGAATATCCTAACCACGCAGCCAACGCTTGTTTTTTCTCACAAACAACCATTACAGGTACACAGTTGAAGTGAGTGGTTCTCTGGGCACCTCAAATCACAACTTAGTTTTGATCCCTTCTTCCTTAGAGCCTTGTGTTGTTTGATATTGCAAGATGCAAAATGGGATGACCTGTAAGATTTCTATTCTTTTCCTCAGATGGATTAATTATTTTAAATCTTCTGATGTCATTGTTTGCTTAGGTCACGTCAGTGAAATTATTCTTGTAAGGATGAAATCATTTATTCCGTACTCCACCTTAAAATCTCATCCTTTATCTAAACCTTGATTTTCTAATAAGGTTTTTCAAGGTAAGAACGTTGCATATCACAATTAGCTTGCATCCCAATCTCCAGGTTCATTTTCTGTCCACATCAAAGCTCATAACAATTGTAAAGCAGGTATTAACCAGTCCAAACTAGATATAAAACAGCCAAAGCTGTTTGCTGCAACCTTTGCCCATCTCCCACCTCCGTTAAAACCTGATGGCTCTATTGCTATCTCTACTAAAGATAAAACTGACCAGCTTGCATCTTATTTTTTTCTAACTCTCGTGTTGACAACCTTGATAAACTACCTCCTACCATTCCCAGTACACTCTACTCTCTGTCTCCTGTGGTCTTCTCTCAAAAGGATTTCAGAAGAATCTTTATGCCAGGAAAGCTCCAAATCCTGATGGTATTTCTTTACTTGCTCTGAAATTCTGTGCCCTGCTGCTTCCATTAAATCTTTATTTTAAATGATAAAGCCAACCAGGTATCACTTGCAGTCAAATTCCACTACCATGGAATACAGTAATGTGGTTGTAGTCTATCTTGAAAACTTTGACCTTATACTGTTAAGTATATAAATTTGACTTTGATTCTCCTGAAATACAAACATTTTTTTTTTAACTATTGAAGAAGCAGAGAATCAAAATTGTTTGTGGTAAACATGCAAAAGTAAACTGTGAACTGAATTTATACTTTATTAATCATTTTCAGTGAAAATTGTGTTCATATAATATAGTCAAAAGGTTGGGGAACATGCCATTATTTTTAGACAGTTTGTTCAATCATTACTGGAATATTATTTAATTAAATATATCAGAAATTTTGAAATATATATTACATGATAAAATTGTCAGCTTTTAATATTTATAGTCTTACTATAGGTACATCCCAGGTAATAGTCATATAAGTCATGCTGTTTTGTTCAGGTTTTCTTTGAAGAACCAATTTTTTTTATACTTCATTTCAATACAAAAAATTGTGTGGTTATTGTTCATGTAAAAGGTGATATATTCATGTGGAAGCTTATTATTAATTTCACTTTTTTTTTTTTAAACAATTAGATTGAAAAACAGCATGTGACAGAGTTAAGAAGACAACTAAAATTTCATGTAAATAAAGAAAAGGACCTATCACAACAACTACTGGAGAGTAAAGCACAGCTTGACAGTGATCGTGCTTCATGTGAATTGAAGCTGCGGGCAACTCAGAAGAATCATGATCAGTACAGAAACAAAATGGAAGAGGTAACAACACATTAAACATGAAAAAGCAATTGATCCTTTGTTAATAAATGAATAATTTTTTTTTTGCTTAATTTTAGTCCAGTTTTTAGAGTGTATAATGTGACTTTAATTAGTTGCTGCAGAATGACTGTTTTGAAATATATATTACATGTTTCCCCCCCTACACACACACACACACACACACACACACACACACACACACACACACACACACACACACACACACACACACCGGTAATTTGAATGAAGGATAAACTATGCTGCATTGTACATTAGAAATAATTTGCATATAATTTAGGAAATAACTGTTTTATATTATGATTTCTGTTTTGAAATCTTCATTGATAATTTAGCAAAATAAAAATTAAATTGAATATTAGTTAAACACACACTTGTGGTTAAACCATCCTTCTACCCTCTTTTCAAATAAACCTTATCTTGCTGTCTATTTCTATAAGAAGTGCATGCAAGTGCTACAGTTATCAGTAGGTTGGTTTTTTTTTACAGGCATGAAGCGCAATTTAGAACATTAAGCTCTGTATCTGTCAAAAAAAGACTGAAGAGGGAAAAAAAAAGAGTCAATTAAATACTATATTATTTCATCAATTTCTGTTTGACTTATAAACAAAAATATGTGAATTTCAAAATGCAGAATCCACAGTAAGTGTTGAAATAAAAACAATCCATCTTCCCCCCCCCCTCCCCATTATACCAGTTAGCTTTCTGGTTTAGAATAATTTCAAGTTATTTTAAATTGTCAGATTGATTTTTCTTATGTTTAAGAATTCTACACAGTTAAGTAAAATTAACTCTTGCACTACATTGATGTATAGGTTCTGTGGTCCTCCTCCATCTTATTGAGTACCATATTGTACTGAACTGTATATTAATCTCATTATGGTACTGAAAATATTGAGTTTCAGTTACATTTTTGTTGATCATAAGGCATTAATAATTTAGCTGAATACTGTTCATCATATCAGATTAGTATTTTTGCCAAATCTATTGTCTTAATTTGACCACCATTGTAATCATGTACTTTTGTCCTTAAAAATTGAAATGTTAGATATTTTTAAGTTTATACTTAAAAATATCTAACATCGCTCTTTCTTTGTCAGTCTACTAATTTTGCTAATAATCTTTTATATATATTTTGCAGATGCAGTCAGAAAAAGAAAAAACTATAAAGAACCTAGAAAAGGAAACAGCAAGGTATTTTTCTTTTCTTTTGTTTTTTCTATTTTTTTTAATTATAATTTTTGTTTTATACACACACACATACACAGTGGAACTTCTCTATTACTTCTATTTAACGAATTTCTCTATATTACGAATTTTTTTGCAAAACATTGCACCTTGAAACGAAATTACATATAAAATTAACCCCATATAGCGAATTGTTAGTCTTTCTATAACGAATTTTTAAAAAAATTAGCAAAAGCATTTTTGAAGATTTTCAAGCATTTGCTGCTAAACAGATGCTCAAATGTGCGACAGTAAACAGCTGCTGAAATTCGGAGAAAGTAAACAAATGTAAGATTTTCTTTGAGAATCAGACAATTTTTTAATTGTACTGTGCAGATGAAAATTACCGATATTTTTTATTATTTTTGTATTTGAAAAACATAACTTATTTAAATTATGTAAACATAATTTAAATAAGTTATGTTTTTCAAATAAATACATTAAAAATAAATGTTGATTCATTTTCTAATTAGATAATTTCAGTAAAAAAAAATATTCTCTGTATAACAAATTTTTTTTCTAGATTTATCGAATTCGTTATAGAGAAGTTTCACTGTGTGTGTATATATATATATATATATATGTATGTATGTATGTATGTATATATATATGTATAAGGTAGATAATAGAGAGGACCAGAATGCATAATGAGCGACCAAACGTGAATTGGAGTAAGAGGAAAACACTGAAAGATATGGTAAGAATAAAAAAAAAAGTACTTAATGCTGAAAAACTTATGAATGTTCTTAAGGGTCAACAATCGAACTCACAGGAAAGACAGCAAGAAGTAGGGCCTCTGTTTCTGACATGAAATATATGTAAACACGAGATAGTATAGGCAAAGCAATTTGAATTTAGCAGTGACGGGAGTTAGGCCTAATGGTAGAGATAAGCACGTGAGAGATGTATGTATGACTGAAGTATGACAGAAATGTATGCATGACTGACCCGGCAGAAGAGCAAGGCAGAGAGGAAAGTTAAAATTAAAAGGTAAGTGGAAATCAGATATAACTTACTGAATCCGAAGTGGTATGCAGTCAGGGGAAACTATCAGCACTGATAGTTTCCCCTGAATGAAGTCAAGAGGGTTATTGTATCTGCTTAAGTATATTTATAGTTGCTGTATACTATGACGACCCCACGTGTTGAAATTCGGAGACAGTAAAATTAAATTAAATTACGAAAAATATGTGTGTTGAGAATATGCAATTAAACATATGAAGTACAACATCCCAGGATAGAAAGAAATAATAATTTTTCGAAGTAGCAGACATTAGTTGCTAAACTTTGTGTAGATGAGAAAAGTATGTTATAGCAGAAAAATAGCATCTTGATATTGCGTCTAATGGCTCACAAGAAATAAAAAATAGAGGAATAGGAAAGAAAATGGAATAAGAGGGATATAGTTTGGCTCAGGCATTCCGGGGTTCCTTTTCCCATTCCTATAGTAGGACCCTGAACATAGTTCTGGGAGTGTACTTCATATGTTTAATTCAGTTATGTAGGGAATAAAATGAAATTACATTCAAAAATAATAATATAATTAAAATTAAGATATATAAAGTTTATGCTCCTTAGTGGTAGCCATCAGTGGGTACATGTTTTCTAGACTGTCTAGAAATACAGTCTAGAAAACATGAACCCCCCATGTACCTACATGTACAAAACATGTACTTAAAATATATAAACTTTATATATTTTAATTTTATTATTTTTATTATTCTTTTTGAATTTAATTTAATTTTATCCCCCACATAACTGACTTAAACATATGAAGTACACTCCCAGAACTGTATTCAGGGTCCTACTATAGGAACAGGAAAAGCAACCCCAGACTGCCCGACAAAGTAATACTAATATTTGCTACTTTGAAAGTCCATTATTTCTTTCTATCCTGGGATAGAAACTTTTAATTCCATATTAGTAACACATATATTTTTCATAATTTAGTTTAATTTAATTTTGTCTGGATTTCGACACATGGGGTCATCATGGTATACAGTAACTATAAATATACTTGAGCAGCTACAATAACTCTTTTGGCTTCATACCTCTACAGTTCTGATAGTTTCCCCTGGCTGCATACCACTGATTCAGTAAGTTATATTTGATTTCCACTTACCTTTTGATTTTTTAATTTTACTCTCTGCTTTCCACCTCTTGTCAGGTCAGCCATGAAATATACGTACATCTCTCCTGTGCTTATCTCTACCATTAGGTCTAATTACCATTAAATTCAAATTGCCTTGCCGATACTATGACCTATGACATGCTTATGTATATTTCATGTCAGAAACAGAGTCCCTACTTATTGCTGTCTTTCCTATGATTTCAGTGGTTGACACCTTGACAAAGGCATTGAAATCATAAGTTTTTCCAGCATTAAATACTTTTATTCTTCTCATATCTTTTAGTGTTTTCCTTAGCCCCAATTCACGTTTAGTAGCTCATTACCTATCTACCTTATATATCCATTATGGTCATTGGGTTCCTTCTACCACTATATGCAGTGTCCCTAGTCAATAATCCTATTACTATATTTTAATATTCCTCTCCAACCACACACACATACACACACACACACACACACACACACACACACACACACACACACACACACACACACACACACACACACACACACACACACACACACACACAAAGGGCTATCGAGATAAGTAGTAGCAGTTTCAGATGCCTATATTTTTTGAGTTATTGGACTGGCATTGGTGAGTTTGGTGTTATTAAACATGCAAATGTGGAACTTTATTAGAAGTTAGTGATTCATTCCAGTGGAAAAACTCTGTAAGCAGGTTTATCAAACTGACAGTTTTGTTACAGGGCAGCATGAGTTTAAAGTGAGATTTAATTGTTTGAAAGCTCCAGAAAGATGAACAATTTCAAGGTTAGTAAAGTATTGAACATTTTCTGGTTCTGTGGTAGAGACAATAAGAAATATGTTGATAGAGAGAAATCCGTGAGGATACCTGAAAATGCATTGTACAGTAAGCGGTTATTCACAACCCAAGGAAATCTATGAAACAGTTTTGGTTCCAGCTGGGTTTAAAGTTTTATTTGAATGATAAATTCCCTTAACTTATGTGTTTAATGACATCAAACTTTCCAGTGCCAGCACAATAATCAACATTATATTTTGTTTACAAAAACCATAGTAAAGCATAGAAAACAGTGCTCATTCTTTTTTAGTATGCTTAACATGATTCTAGACTCCACCAGCAGACCTGTGTCTGCTGGTGGAGTCTAGAATCACAGACCAAAAATGGCCAAACTCAGCATAAATTGTCTTGCTGCTAATTGTCTGTTTCGGTGAAAATAATAATGGCATGTGTTTACTAAAAAAACAATGTAAATAATTGCATTGCTTTAGAGATTAGAAAAGCATTGCTTGACTTCTGATGGTGTTATATTACAGAAATTAATTATCAATGAATTTAATATGAATAAATCTTCAAATATGAGTGCTATAGTTGCTCACTAGTATTGTTTTTCAAAAATGTATTTCTTAGATAGGAGGCTAATTGTTCACTGTAATCTAGTCTTTCCTCTGCTTTTTTTTCATATTATATTCATTTTTGGAGAGTTCCTCTCTGTTTATTATGGTTTATAAGTGCTTATTTTGTCCAAACGTTATTGAATAAATTACAGGCTATTTTACAATAAAACTATTAACTCTTTAAAATAGAATAATTAAATAAAACATACTAATCTAAAATAATGAAATATGCTATGATAATTGTAAAAAATTTTATAATAAAAGATTTGATTCTAGAATTTAATTTTAAAATATACTACTAAAAGCAAAAATAAAATATGATTTGGAGATTTCTAAAGCTGCATGCTTTCCTTGTTGGAATAATACTTATGCTAGATAGGAAGCTACATTTTTACAAGGATCATGATGCTGGTGGCCTACCAAACTTTTGAGCTACTCACTGTCTATCATGATATTTGTTCCTGTGTATGTTAGTGATGCCATGGCATCATAAAAATTGTGTGCATGTTATCAGTTGTTAATTTTCTAACCTGTGTAGTGAGTTATTAAAAAATAATTAAATTGTGTAACAATTTGAGCTGAGAAGGTGGTCTTCATTTCTGATAATTAAGTTTTCTCACCCATGAAATTTTTTTTCTTTAGATTAACAACTGACCTCAACATCCTTCAAGAGGATAAGAAACAAGCACAGAATCATATAGATATATTAATGAAGTAAGTATTGGTTAGTTTTGCCAAAAAAAAAAAAAAAAAATTCCATTCATATTTACTTCCTTATCTAGGAACTATGGGGCTATATTGCTACTTCATTCAAGACCTCACATTGTATACATTTTAAACAACACTAATTCGCAGTCTTAAGCTAAGTAAAAAATAAATTATGTTTATTGCTGCCAAGTACGATACACAGTACTAAAAACCATACTCTTTGTGGTGATGACCAGGAGTTTCCTCATGGGTAGCACAGTTAGTAGGATCGGTTATGGGTCTTTTTCGCAACATGGCTGAGTTAGTCGGTCTCAGGAGTGGGTAGCATCATTTTTCTCCCTGAAATTCTAGGTTTTTTGTCCAGCTAAACAGAAAATCGACCTCAGAACATGCACAATTTAGAGACAGTATACACTTAGCAACATGGCCTTAGTTGCCAATGCTAAAAAACCCAACAACAACATGACCAGGAGTTAATAATTAGTAATTATTTATTCATCATTGAAATCTATTATAAAGAGGAAGAAACCTTCCACCCAATGGTATCCCCACTGTAATAATACAAATCACTTATTCCGGATTATTTTGCCGGTTGTAATGTCGAAAGGATAAAAATAAACATCAATTTCAGCTCATTTTTATCCAAAAATGGATAAAATGCATAAATTAACAGACTTGTAAAGAAAGTACTCTTGGAAAACTGATTCCATAAAAATATGTTTGTAGCTCTATGTTTTTATCTTATAAAACTATCAGGTGAGTTAAATGAAAATGAGAATTAATTTTTTACTAATAATTTATACTTTTCTCGAAAAAAAATTCACAGTTAATGTACTTATCCCATCTCTACACTAGATTTTTTAAATCCTGCTCATAAAAGTCATTTAGTTGCTATTTATACTAGAGTTGAAATAGCAATTTCTTCACTTCATTATCCATGTAGAATAGCCATTCTGCCAGATAATTTTTCAGTCTTCCAAAATTAGATAATGGTGTAGGAAGGATCTGCCTACACCATCACCTAATTTCCTAAAAGAAGAAATATTTTTCTTCTCTCCAGGGCTTTTCTTCCACTAAATGATACAATGTTGCTAGCTTGGATGCAGCCATCACTGTGAACACCATATTGTCTCTTTCGGTGTGCATTGTTTCCTGTGTGTAAGAATATTTTATATTCTTATATAAAAATATCAAAATAATATATATTTTATATTGAATAGGATAGCCAGTGTGTCCTGTTGTTCACTAAAAGCATTAGTACCATCCCTAAATTTACACCAATAGTAGCATATCATTTAAATTTATAAAAATGAAATTTCATTTTTATTTTACTTGCACATGTATTTTTGTGAGGCTAGCATATAATATTATCAAACTAGTATTCTGCATTTTGTACAACTTATTTTTGTATATTTGAAAGTGAAAAATTACACAAAAAAATTTTTAAGACAGGTCCAGAGATATAAAACAACAGTGGCTTCAGAAATGCTTCAAAAGCAACTGCAAGATGCCCAGAAAAAAATAAAGGTAGGCAAGCATATAATTCTTATAGATGTGATATAATTGATGATAATATATATTTTGTATTGAGTAGTACATCACCTTTCATCAGTTTACCTTAAATCAGTTTAGATTTAGTTTTCATAAGCTGAGGACTATAAATCTTCTCTAGACCACAGACTGCTTATTTTTTTCTCTGCCTATTTCCAGCAAGGAAATCAGCCGAATCCTTACCTTGCTGAATCCTGAATATTTCTATTCAGTAGGAGAAGTGGGAGATGAAAGTCATTCTTTATTATCATGTATCTTGAACTATGGATAAAGTGCACTTTGCTACATTTAACAGGGAATTAATTAATTCTTTGGTACACACAGCAAAGAATTGAGCGTTACATTATGATTTCTCTCTCAAAATCTTTGAGAGAGAATAAACAAAACAAAAAATTAAAATGGATAAACTTGCATGCTTGCCATCAGTCATGCCTACAGTTCTGCAGTGAAGCAGAGTTTGCTACACATGCTTGCAAAAACCAGCTTGATGCAAGCATCCATAAGTTTGTACAATCTGCCTGTTTTTTAGCAGCTAACCTCCAATGGAAAAGATTTTGGGAGAGAAATCATAATTTGAGGCTAAAAATTTTCTAAATTTTCAAGGTAAATTAGTTATCCAATTTACTTAATTCCTTACTGCACATAATGAAGTGTAGTTTGTCTGTAGTGCTGAACTTTATCAGAAAACATTATTACTTTTTAATTTACTGAAATCAATTTGGTTTGTTTTAAATTTTTTAAAGGGTATTTAAGTTTTACTGGCAATAACATTTTCATCATGTTGTGATTAGTAGGTCAATGTATAGGCCAAAACTGGCCTATAAATCCTGTACAGTCATACTCCTCCTACTGCTAGAAAAGACCAATCCTACAGCTCTGCCAGTCTGTCAAACCCAACCATCTAAAGAGGCAGTTTATTTATGGAAGATTGTTTATCAGAAAAAATTTTTCAAGTCTAAAGGCAAATATGGCTCCTGGGGTTGATGATATGCACCCATTAATTTTGAGAGAGGTGGAAAGAGTGCATTGGACCTTTTAAAGTGTATTATGATGGCATCATTGGACTTGGGAGAGAGATTCCTTTTGAATGTAGAAGTGCCAAGGTATCACCAGTATATAAAGGTAGTTCTAAGAGAAAGTTTAGTAACTACAGGCTGTATCATTTCGTAAGGAAAATCATCAAGGCAATGAACAAGAATGCAACACTGGGATATTTAAACAGAAACAGAATTTTGAAGGGTACACAGCACAGTTTTGTTAAGGGGAAAGTCGTGTTTAACTTACCTAATTACTTATTTTAACAGTCACCTATGAGCTTGTAGGAAATAATTTCAACATGATTTATTTCGATTTGAGCAAAGCATTTGGCTCAGTCCTGTATGAGAAGTTACTGTATAGGCTGGAACACATTGGGATCATGGATATGATTTGTCAGTGGATAATAGGGTGGCTGTAGGCCAGGAAGTACAGGGTTGTGATTAATGATTACTCTTCAGATCGCATATAGATTGGACTAATGTTAGACGTTAGTTCCCCTGAGGACTGGTACTGGGATTACTGTTATTTTAAATGACAACATTGAATGGATAGAGGGAACGCAATGTCAAAATTTGCAGATGATGCAAGACAATGCAGATTTGCAGAATTAGGAAGGTATGTCAGTGCCAAGAAGCACTCCTCTGGAGTGACAATAGGTTTTAAGAACAGTCAGAAAAGTGGCAGCTGTTTTAATGCTGCAAAATGCAAGGTCTTGCACTTGAGGAATAGCAACCCAAAAATAACTTTTATACTCTTGGTTTTTTGACTTTAAAACAATAGAGAAAGAAAGGGATTTGGTGGGGTTATAAAATGAGTGGACATGAAGTTTTCTTTACTCTGTAAACAGATAATAAGGAGAGCCCAGCCCATGGTGTCCTAATGATGATTTATTGAACATTTGCTTTTAGATATAGGGAAGTTGTAATTCCAGTGTATAAGGCAATTGTAAGACCACACTTGAAAAACTGAAAGTATGGAGACAGTATCATTTGGTAAGGAAAATCATCGAGGCAATGAACAAGAATGCAACACTGGGATATTTAAACAGAAACAGAATTTTGAAGGGTACAAAAGGAGGGAAAAAAATTAATTAAATTTTACATTATTTATTATTATTATTTTGGTTAGTCCAGCAAAAGCCTGCAGCTTTCTTAAATCATATTGCCATTTCTGGTAATATGATTTAAATCACAACTATTTCTGGCTGTTTGGGTTTTAATCCATTGTAAAACTTGGGGGGGGGGTTTTAAAGGCTTCTTTAATTTCAGGCAGAATGAACATTTTTCTCTCTTAGTTCTGCATTTTTCAGTCCACACATAAGCAAATTAGCCAGTGAGCTTAAACTTAAACATGATACATGTTAAAGTGACTATAACATTTAGCATAGTAAATGAAATGGTTCACTTGATCAAGTAGTGGATGCACCAAAAGACAACTAAGTCTTATAAACTAAGTTGTATTTAGCTTTTTCTATACTGTGGGTTAAACTTATCAGCATAAGATGCACTTTGTTCTGTTTTGCTTTTGGTACAAACAGTATTTCTAGGTAATGTTTCTTTGAGATAAACATAATATATTGTAATACATTTATGTAGAGCAGACTTTGTCAATTGAAAGTAAAGAATTAAATGCAGAGTTTTCTGAATGACTTTTGTCCAAATCATATAGTTTAATAAAATTATATTATAATCCTAAGTAATTGTATGATTAAGATGACTACAGTTGTTTTGAAATATAAGGTAGTGTATACAAATCAGCCCCCTCCCTTTCTTTTTTTGTAGGAATTTGAAAATCAAATAGCATCAAATGAAGATAAAGCACTTTTAGTTCAGACAATGCATTCTGAACTTACTAAGTTACCAGAACTTAAGAAAGAAAATGGGCATTTGAAAGAAGAATTGAAGAAGCTGAGGTAAATTGTTCAAATTTTTAGTTCAAAGGCACTCCACAACTATGGGAGGGAAAGACACTTTTCTTTTGAGAATTGTGGGTTACAAAGATTTTGGAAATAGTCATATTTTCTTTTTCACTGAGAAAATGTAGTTACATAAAAAAGTAGACAGTCATTTATGCTGGCCATTATTGTAATCACCCGTTTGGACTAAAAAAGAAAATGGAGTGACTTGTTTTTTCATATGTAGTTGTAGAGTATCTTTTTCCTATCCTTTTCTGTTTTTTTTTTATTTTATTTTTTAAATAATTGTCAGTTTACTTGCAACACATTTTAGATGATTTAACTCACATTTTCGCACCAGCAGCAGTAACTGGCTATTGTCATGGCACCAAAATTAGCCCCTTTCCATAAAATATAAATGAGTTATTTTGTACTTTCTGCCTTAAAAAAAAAAAATAAATAAATAAATAACAATAAGACTTGGATTTTGAGCTCCAATACCAAGGAAGATAAATGTAATAAGCAACTGGGCCTGCCCACTGTGAGCAGAGTAAGTATAATGCCTTGCTGCAGGATTCCAGTAGCAAAGCAAGCATTATATCTGCTGTGATCTCACTACCTCTCTGGCGCCTCCGTAGCCAGGTGGGAAGGAGCAGTAGTGCGTAGCACACACTTCTTGATTAGACCGGGGTTCGAGCCCGTCACCACCAAATATGGAGGATGCGGAAAGGTCAGGGAATGACCACCGCATATCCCGGAGCAATATGGCCTTAGTTGCTAATGCTCCTAAAAACCAAAACAACAACAACAACAAAACAACATCACTACCTCTCATAAAATTTTTGGTTATGTAGCCAAGAAGTCAGGAGCAAGACTGCTGTAGCACACTCCCTTTGAGTGGACTGTGTGCACTGTGGTTGAAGCCCATGACTGCTAAATATGATTAATGATTGTATTCATGATTTATTGTAAACTCCTCTGACCTGGTAGTTTTGCCATGTTATAAACAATTACTATCAATAGAGTTTAATTTCTAAAATCTGGCTTAAGGTGGGGGGGATTTGTTTCCCCTACTCTCTGTATTCATAATTCATGAATTTGTTTATTTGCAAAGCACAAACTTTCTTTGAATGGTTTTGAGAACTCCTTGATAAAAATTCTTCTTCTGTGCTGGTATTGTGAGCTTTCAATTGAGGCATAATTATCTCATGCTGCATTATGTTAGGACAAATTATTGTCTAAATGGCAGTCTCTCACAAAGTGTAAATTTTATTTTTGGATATTTTATGTGAATGAAAATTAATTGTACACAGAGCTTCAGAATTATAAAATAGCTAATGATGTTTGGCCTTATTGAAATTATATGAAAATGAGAGAACTGTCTTTCACCTTTTATGTGTTCTTGTAGCCGCCAGCAGGATTTAAACTGCCTAGTTAATGCAATGGTGTTATCACTCAGAGCAAAACAAATTTTCCTTCGTGAGTTGCCCTGATGTTGCATAACTTTCAAACAAATAGTATCACCAAAAGGTTAATCTACCATCTGTTTAAAAGATAAGATGCTGCTTTGTCAGCCTGTTTCAGTACTTATTGGTCCCTCATCAAATATTATGAGATCTCCTTTAAATAAATGGGACTAACCTTTTTTTGCAGTGCTTTATTTGGATTGGTGCAATATAAGGGCAACTCATTGTGCATACTTTGTTCCACTGTTTGCCATAAGGCAATTGCATTAATTAGGCATTTAAATCTTTCTGGCTGCAAAAACATGCAAAAAGACACACAGCAGTCCTCCCTGCTGCATACAAGTGGATGGCAGTCTACTGAAAAAAACTTTAAAGGTGTTTGGTGTCCAGGAAATGCTTTGTCAGCCTAATGATAAGAACTGGGGAACCAAGAAACTCTTGAGTTCTCTATTGCTAATTGTCAGTCAGTCACTAATCTTGCTCACAAATAGCAAATGCAGCAGTTGCAAAGAAGACAAACCACTGACACAGAAGAGGAGAATGTAATTTCATACTTAGTGAAGGATTGTTTGGGGTGCCTGAACTTCAGTAGTGGTTCTAGTTATATTATTTTACTGAAAAGTGAAATTGTCTTTAAAGTTGCATTTTTTTTTTAAACGTTTTGTCAAAGGTTTGCCACCTCTTATCATGTGTCTATAATTCATTAAAAGGATATGTTTCAGTCTGTGACCTTATTCATGATCATCCCAGATCATATCCTCATTAATATGGAGAGGGTGTAGATGAAAACATTCAAGATTTTTTGATTGAAAGTCTGGTGTAATAAAAGCAATGAGAAAACAAACATGAGATTGGGGTGCTATAAACCAAATGTGAGTAGGATGACAATTGATGTGGACAGATGAAGTGGGCAAGCAGATATGAATGTACATATTTTCATGGAGAACTAACTTTCTGGAGATAGACTGGAAATATTTGTGGGCTACTTGTATAGCAACAGTATATTTCTTGGTTGATTATTCCTCTATCAACATGTCAGATACCACATAGGAGAACAAATTCTGGCTTCATATTTATTGAGGATCCACACGTTGAGATCATTTGTTTAGACACTAATTGAGATATATTAATAATGATAATAGTATATTAATATGTGGCATACCTAAAGAAATAACTGTTGTCGAGGGTAAAGGAAAGGTTTTAATTTACACAAGAGAAATTGTGGGTAGCTTTTGGGCACTGTTTTAATTCTATTTGATGGGAGCAATTGATGAATATAGCAAGTACTATATTCATCAATTCAAAGGAGTAATTTTATAATTTTCTCATGTTTTTATACCCTTAAAAGTATTATTGTTCCAGCCCTAGATCAAAATGGATTACCAATGATCTAATGAAGTCAGTAGTAGAAAATAAAGTTGCATATGATGAACATAAATCATCAACAGTCACTGAACACTGTGATAAGTATAAATTAATCTGTAATAAAGTTAGTCAGGTAGTAAGAAATGCTAATAAATATTTTTAAAAGGACATTGGTGAAGAAAAGGAGAAACATAAAAATAGTAAATCTGCAGTGAGGATTGGAGGAAGAATTGGAAAATAGTTTAAGGTGAAACTTTGTGTGAAGCAGTGCTATATCTTCATAGCATTTCTATTTATAATTTGCAATGAATCATTAATGAAAGAGTGTAAGTTACTAACAAAGTTTATTGTGTGAGAAGTAAAAAATTGAATCATTATGTACAGATGATATTGTGCTGTTAATTTGTAGCATGCAAAATTTTAGGAATTTTTGAATAAAATAAAGGTTGTAGAGAATTTAGCATGAGTTTACCCAAAAATGAACGGAGAGACAAGGAATGTTTAGATTGTAGACTAAATAATAAAAATTTGCCACAAGTTAATAATTTTGTTCATCTAGGAACAGCCTTTAATGAATATGGAAGATTAGACAGGGACTAATAGAATAAGTAGAGCAAGAATTCAGTTAAACAAATTCATTTTGAACAGAATGAAATTGACTGTTTTTACAGTTTGAGCCTTTTTTGACCATTGGACTTGAGCTGGTTAATAAATAAAAGAATTTACCAAAAATTAGAATCTTCAGAAATAAGAATTTTAAGAAAAATTAAATGGCACTAACAGATGGAAACAGTGGTAAGATGATCTTACCATAGATATTACTATAGATTTATTACTTATACTGTTTATTATTTATAATCTTATTACTATAATATTACGTGTTACTGTAGATTTGTTTTGGTAACATCACTGGTGATCCTAAATGATAATTGTGAGCTAAACAAATTTTTTACATCAATAATTACACATAGATCTTCTTTTAGGTATGATATTTAGTTGTAATAACAGATATTGGGAACTAGACGTTTGCATAATTACAGAAGATGAATTAGCACAGCAGTTTCTGTGATTGAATATGAAAAAGGCATGAGGAGCTGATAGAATTTATCCAATAATATTAAAGGAAGTAGTAGATTATTTTGAACTGTGGCATAATTTTGAATATGTTAAAGTTGCCATATTTTTATCTATTATAATGGGTGCTTTTCTGGACCCAGGTGAAATCCCTTCAGATTGAAGATGTGCAAATGTCTCTCCAGTTTACAAAGATGGCTCCATCTGTGCTAAAATATAGCTATAGACTGTACATGATAAAATTAACTTGTAGCCAAAGGATTAACTTTTGGATAATACTAATATTCAGTAATCAATTCTCGCAAATAAAATGCAAAACATACTCATTTCCTTGGCTGGCTAGTGAGTGCTTGGTCTAATGAACAGTATTACAACCAGTACAATAGTTGTCCTAATCTTTAGTGAGCTCTGTTACTTAGAAGCATTAGCAAAAAATTCCTGAATAAATAACTATTCAAAAGGTTTCCTCTGGCTAAACCCCAACACAATGTTATTTTCAGATTGGCAGTGTCAAGACACAGCAGGTAAAACACTTAGAATTAAAGTAAAGAATGTGAGCTTCAAGTTAACTATAAGAAGTTAGGATTGACTTTGACTTTGAACTGATTATTTAATACCAACTGGTTGCAAAATCATTAAAAACTGTATATTTATTTGAACTTCTGTTAGGTTCAAGGGTAATAAATGAGCAAAGTCTCAAGGAGAATCAAGGAGGCTGCTTCTTGGAAATGGCATTTGCCTTATCACTTTTGTTCCTGTATCTTTTATGGATAGCAAAGAACAATGTTCATCTGTCGTTTTATTGAAGTTGTTAATTTTTATTTTATTTTTTTTATCACTTTAGCATGTTTCTAGTTGTATTTCTGGTTTCACTCCTATTTAATTTTTATAGGGATAACATCAATAATACAGCACTGCTTGAAGAGAAAGTATGGACACTTCAAGAGCAGGTAGCCCGTGCAGAAAAGAGGAATTTAGAGTTCATTAAGCTTCAGGTGGAACATCAACATTTACAAGAGCGTTTGCATCAGTGGGAATCTTTGTCAGCCAGCGAAAATCCTACATCCAGGTATTTAAAGCTTTCATTAGAATTTGGGTATCATAGAAGCATTTATTAAATTGAATATTCTTATTATTCTATACAAACTCTGAGGAAGTTTATTAGTCTTGTGCATTCATGTGGGATATTCATGGAAGTGTTTGGGTAAGATTATATAGGCTTGTGCAAACCAATGCAGGAATCGGGGGTGGGGGGGGACAGGACCGACACACTCACACCAACGTGAATCCCACTTTCTCAGTTAGACAGGTAGTTAGGGAGAAAAGGTCTACAAGATGGATTATTATTGGTCTTCAGATGAAGCACTATTGTTATTTGCTTTTGCTGAAAATGAAAATACCAGTAGCCGAAGTAGAAGGAAATGGATACACAAAATTAATCAAGATAAAGGTATGGTGAATTCCAAACATTGATGCAGCTGATTGCTGGCAAAAAATGTTTTTATGAAATTTTGAATTTAATTGAAAGTGAAATTCATAAGGACACCAATTGTCTAGAATCTATCTCCCCTGAAGAACATATAGCTATCACATTACATTAAGTAGCATTTTTATGCCAAATATCTTTTAAAAAAGTAAAATTTTAATTAATATTTATAAGTTTATATAATGGACTGGACACTATGGAACATGTGGGAGAAAAATAAAAGATAAGAATTGTTTATACATTTCATTTAATCTAAAATCTATTATAATTATAAATGAAATAGAGATATATTAACTCCTAATGAGCAATGAAGGTCGTGTTATTTTTGTTATTAGTCATTTTGATGGTATGTTAAACGGATTGTTGACATTTATCCATCCATTCAAATGGAAAGATTTGAATAATGTAGATCTGTAACTTAATAGTCTGTCATAAAATTATTTTAAAACATAGTCTCATTCTCTTTTATCATCATTGTATAACAAATACACGTGTTTCTTATATATCAGTGAATTTTCTTAGGTCTCCTGCAGCATTCTCTAAACATTTATCCACTCTTCAAAAGAATGAAGCCCTTCTCACAGAACAGCTTGGAAAACTCAATACAGAGTGAGTAGCAATTTACTTCACCTCAGTCTAATTATATGAATACTCATTTTCATATTTATGAGTCTCCCAGGCAGTGTAGTAGCTCTTAGTTGCTACCCAGTAAACCATACTTATACCTCATGCCCAAGTTACTCTATAATAATTTAAAACTATCCATCTTATTTTACTTGATAGGTATTGCACATTTTTCATAATTCCTACAAATTACCTGATCAGAATATGCAGTATCTGATAAATGTTATAAATCCAAAATATTTCTGTTGATTTCTAGTTTTTATCATGCTTCTGATTTCTGCCTTTTCTTTTTTCTCCAGTCTCACAAAATAAAGATATGTGTCAAAATGAAACCATTGAACCAATTAAATATGAATAACCGTTATTAAAAGGTGAATTGTTATCAATTGAATTTTATCGTGTAAAAAAATTATATTAAGTAAGTTAACACTCTCATGCAATATAACTAATAAATAGACTCTCTAGCCAAAAAATTTGAAACCTTTTTCAGTTGGTGTCAGCAGATAATTGAACATATGGTATGCAAATGTAACTTGTCACGTGGTACAACTTACATTTTCAATTTACACTGAAAGAAGAGCACATGAGAGAGAGAGAGAGATCCACCTTGAGTTAAGAGAACTTTAATTTAAACCACCTTTACTCTTAGATAATTACCTTTATGAAAAGCATCATGTTCAGGAACCTATATATCCCCTTATTACGTGCCCAACTCTCTCAATGGTTGGAATGTCCAGATAAATAAGAGAAGGAAGAACTCATAAGAGAGTGATTGACCAGTTGACCCTCTTGTTGTTCAATTGACAGTCAGTTGCTCCCTTAACCCAAGGAGTGTTTCTACTTTTTAATCTCTGGTTTTTTAAGTGTTTGTTTGCTTGTACACTCATTGGCCAAATATTTAGGAACCTTTTTAAACTGGCATCAACTGATAGTTAAATGTATGGTATGTAAATGTAAATTGTCAAATGGTAGGATTACAACTTTCTTGGTATCAGATAAATACAGTACACTTTTCTGGGGCTTCTTCATCGATCTGGTCCTGCTAAATTTAAATTATTTCCAATGGGAAATGAACTTAAAAGAATTTTTTAAAAGAACAGAATTCTGTAAATGATATTTACCGAATTCCCTCTTTACAAGAATGGATTAAAATGACAAACGTTTTTTGTGGGGAATTGAAAAGTTAATTCTCACATATGCCTAATGTCAGATAATATCAACATATATAAAAATCCTAATTTTATTAAAACACAGCTGTTATACACTGACCAAAAAATTTTGAAATTGGCATCAACAGATAATTAAACAGACAGTATGCAAATATAACTTCCTTCTTATCAGATAAATACTGTATGCTTTCCTGGGGTTATTCGTAGTCGATTTGGTCATGGGGAAGACAGGTGATCTTTACGCTTTTCAGAAAGGTATTTTTGGAGCATGTTTAGCAGGAGCCACAATTGAGAAAACAAAAGAAATCACTAGTATGTTAAAGCAACTATCTCCAAATTGTGGAAATGGTGGAAGATGAAGGCAAATGCAGCTCTAAAAGGAAGAAATGCAGAGGAAAGTCACTATACCAAGAACGAGAAACTCAGGAATTTAAAGTAAATAGAAGGACCAGTGTGTGGCAAAATTTCGATTTAGTCAAAGAAAGATCCATTTCCTACCGACTATGCGGCATGGTTGAAGAATCTGGGATTTGGTGGCTCTGTGCCTATTGTGAAAGCTACTTCTTTCTGTAAAAAAACAAAAAATTTGACTGGAGTGGTGATGCCAAGACTGGACTGTGGAACAGTGGAAATAGGTCATGGTCTGGTGAGTCTCAGTTTGCACTATCTTTGATGTGGTAAACCCTTTGTAGGGTGAAAGTGTAGTGTGAACTTCATGAAGCCATGCAGCCCGACTCTCGTGTCTACTTCTCAAACAACTGGAGGTAATATCATGGTATGTTATATGTTCTGTTGGTATGAACTAGGCATTCATATAATTTTTTTTCTGTCATATCACATCAACTTTGCCTTGCAAGGCCTAATTTTTACCCTTAATTGCAGTGGATTTTTTCAAGATGACAACACATATCCACTGTGAAAGAATTGTATCATTAGCAGAGGCATATGATGCAAGAAAGCAAGCTTATACGCCAAAAAAAAAAAAAATTTGAATCTGAAAGTATCTGAAAGGTTCAAGGAACATTCTCAAGATTTTGACACCTACCCTAGCTGTCTAATTCTCCAGATCTGAATCCAATTGATATGTTTGAAAGGGCAAGTTCAGCTTTGCAGTTCTCTACTGACTGCAATACAGCAGCTCACAAATATCTGATGGAAGAACAGTCAAATTTGGAGCTAGACTCTCCGATATATAGTGGAATCCACTCCATGACATGTATAGACTGTAATTTGGGTAAATGGCAACTCTACTAGATATTGAATAAAATTTCTAATTTTTTGACTATTGAGCATAATCGACAGTGTTTCTGGATTCCATATTGAAGGCTACTATTGCTATAGGGAACAAGGCTTCTGTCTTTTCTACCCTGATGACAGGATTCAATATGTAATCCAGAAATGTCACATTATTAAGTAGTTGTGACGTAGTGTAAAAAAACATTATTGGAAATCCTAAAGTCTTGAAACTTTATTAGACATGTTGGACAGACAACTTGTGTAGTCGAGACCAGCTAATTTTTGTAAAGTCGGACAAATGCTAATTTATGATTTTCTCTTGTAGCGGATCTGTGTTCTCATTTTGAATTTAAATCATTAGTGTGAATTTAAACCAAATAGGATAGTGTAGGCTATTAAGAGGTATTTTTGGAATATTAAATTTTTGAAATATTATATTTTAAGTCAGAAATTTTCTTACCTGAGGTTTATTTAGGAATGGCTGCATCCGGATAAGATGTAATTAGATTAGTATTGAAATAAAGTAAACCTAGTAAGAGGACAAAGGAATAAAAGCAAGCTTTGATCTTAAATCCACGCATGGGGAAATAGTTAGAAGTATAAAGGGAGATCAATTCCTGAAGCTTGACGGGAGCTTTTTGTTTTTACCACCTTCTAAGGGGAGCGAACATTTGTCAAAGGCTGTATTTATAGCCCGGGCACGTTCCATTGCCATATTTTGAAAGCATGGTGGTGGGGGTGTTTGAGTGAGTGAAAGGAAGAAAGGATAGGATAGAAGGATAATCTCTCCCCCACTTGTATTACCTATAGTTTGAGAATTTGAAAAATTTAGAGATTTAGAACAGCTTAAAGGTTTTTTTGGAGAGAAGATATGAAAGCTTTCACTTGGAAATCTTGTTGCGTGACTACCTGTCCCCGTTAGTAAAGGTCCTGGATGGGGGGGGGGGTGATTGTTATGTTTTCTTATTAAATTTGAACTTATAGGATATTTGTTTTAGGTCCTATTCCTCAGTGTATGTTTATTGATCTGTTTGTTGATCTTATTACTAGACTCTCACTGGTTTCTATCTTAAATTTTGCCTTGTTTGTCTCTTATGGTATTTTCAAAGGATGGGTAATGCCCTGTGTCTAAATGGTGAGCTACCAATTCAGAACTGTTTTTTTTTTTTTTCTGTCCGGTCTATAAAAAATATACCGGACAGAAAAAAAACAGTTCCGAATTCTTTATACTTTGAGACTACTTTTAAACTTTTGTGCTTTTGGATTCTTGTATGTAATGATGTTCTTGTGCTGCCTATATATATGCAATCACGCAGTCTGGTGTGCAAGGAATTGCATAAACTACATTTGTTTGTTTTTTAAAATCTATTGTTTTTTTTATTGTTTGAATTTTTAAGGCATGCCCATAGTTTCTTGGAGCTGCCGAAGGCTATGTTTACTTTATAATCTGAAAATAAGTTTTTTTCAAGGGTTGTTGGTACGTTTCAATATACGGGAGGCCTATCCATTGTTTTTTTTATCATTTCTCATTTTGGTTTTTCTTTACTGTTTCTTGGCTTCTGGATCAGCTAGTGCAGCATTTCCCAAACTGGGGTCCCTAGACCAATTCCAGGGGTCTGCAAAACGGAGCCTCTGGAATTGGTCAAATTATTCCTTCTGTGTATGTAATTGATGATAAAGTTATTATTATATATTTATGTAAAAATAAGAATAAATAAAGTTGAGTTGTTTTTAACATAAAACTTTGAATTTTCTTTTCAGAAAATTGTGTTCATACATACACACGCTCGCTCACACACACACACACACACACACACACACACACACACACACACACACACACACACACACACACACACACACACAGAGAGAGAGAGAGAGAGAGAGAGAGAGAGAAGAGAGAGAGAGAGAGAGAGAGAGAGAGAGAGAGAGAGAGAGAGAAACATACACATATGTTTGTCCCAATATATATATAGGGGTCGCAAACTTTTCTTGATTTTTGAAGAGGTCTGTAAACATTTTTTTTTTTTATTTTTTAAAGGGTCTGTAGATCTCAGTAGTTTGGGAACCACTGAGCTACTGTATAACCTCACTCCCTCTACTCTGCCAGTTACTAACTGGCAGAGTAGAGGCCATCTTACATCAAGGAGCTGGGTATAATTCTTGCCATGTGTATGCCATATCCAAAAATTTCATTACTTCATACAGCATGTCTTTCCCCACCTTTTCTTACTACTTAATACATCATGCATTTTCAAATTAATAAAACAAACTTATCTCTGGAAAGATCTAAACCTCCCAAACACTTCCTCATTCATTTCACAAATATGCATGGTCTCATTTCCAATCTGAATGACGTCCATTTCCACTTACAGTCTACCAAATCCTGTGTACTTTTTCTGACAGAATCCTAGTTAGCGGTTGTATGACTGAGATGAGCAGAGGTTGAATCAACCACTGCTCATCTCAGTTTTTCTGAATTATTTGCTGTATGATTCCTTTTGCTTCAAAGGTGGTACTTGTGCATATGTCTGTTCTGATATTCCCTGTCAGAGACTTAGTAATTTGAAATCTTTTTTCTATCTTCTCTGGCTTAAAATCTCTCCATGTTCTTGTTAAATTCATCTGTTGCCTTTATTGTTCTCCCAAATCCACTAATCACTTGGAACTCTGACTTCCTCTCTTTGAAACTTGACTTTTTCCAGTCAAACTTTCCTAACAGTGAGCTAATTTTCCTTGGTGATTTTAAAGTTTGCAACTCCAGCTGTCTTCTGTTTTCTATTCACACATACCCAGCTTTAAATTAATGTGGCACCACAAAATATGGTAAATATTTTTGTAAATTGTTGTAGTTGTACACCTCTTTCCCAGTGTGACCATACCAGGGTATTAATGAAAAACTTTTATAAGCTATGAGTGAGTTTATTCTGAAGCAATTTGTTAATTAGAGGTGATCAGCAAATTGCTTTAATAGGATCAAATTTTCAATAGTAATAACTGGAAATATTTTCAGTATTTAGATGTATTGATTTTAATTGTCCATTAAACTGACTGCTAAAGACAGTCTAGCATTCAATCTTATATTAAATTAGAATATTTATTGTATAAATAGCATTGATTTCGTAACTCTCTTACTGTTTTAATTTTCAGAGCAAAGTCCTTGGAGTTAACAAAGAAAAACTTGGAGAGTGAACTAATGAAAGTAAAGACAGAGCTGCAGCGTGTTAAGCAAAGTACAAGTGACCAAAGCAATATGGTGAAGAAACTGCAGAGAAAACTCTTACTGATTTCAAAAGTAATGACCTAGGTTAATTTTTTCATAGATTTTTTTCTTGAGTCATTTAGCTATTTATAAAATAGACATTTTAATTTTTACATCTGATTTGAATGTTTTTTGTTCCCCTCATAAGAATACAAACAATTTCATAAATTTTGTCATTTCTCTAAGAAATTCAAAATAATAATATACTACCTAAACTTACTACCTCTATAATCTGTAAATGAATGCTTTCTAAATAAAGTTGAATAAAACAGTCCAGTAAACATTAGAAATGAGGTAAAAATTAAAAAAAAAAAAAAAAAAAAAATGCATTCTACAAAGAAGGAAGTGCTCTTTTCTGACATATACAGGGTGTTTCAGTTAAACGTTTCAGAACTTCTAAGAGGGGTAGGGTACATCCTGACAACTCGAAATCATATAGCAATGTGGGGTCGGAAATGCTTTCCTGAAGCGGTGTTGTACACAGAAGCACCATAAAGAAAAGAGACCGTAAGTGAGAAATCGTTTTAATAATACATGAAAAGAAGCAAAAGGTACATGGATTAAAGTAAGTGTTCGAAGTTTCTTCCACGGGCTACAATGCACGCCTCACATCTCCGACGCATGGACATCCGAACATTCTAGAATACTCCAGGCGAATTTCGAATTTCTTGAACAAGAACGCCAAGTTAGTAGGATGGATGATTACACGAACGCAGAGTTAGCCGATATGCATTTGGCGTACGGGGCTGCAAATTGTAGTGGGCCAGCCGCACAGCGTTTGTACGCGGAACGATATCCGACAAGGCGTATTCCCAGTCATAATTTCTTTGCAAGACTGCACCAGAGGTTAGCTGAGAGAGGTTCATTTGAAAGAGCTGACAGGGACAGGGTAAGAACAGCATGGACTCCAGCCGTCGAACAGAATGTGCTGCAGCATGTACAGGGGAATCCCAGAACGAGTACACGAAGTCTAGCAAACGCAGTCGGGGTTTCCCATTGCAGCGTCTGGAGGATTCTCCGAGAACAAGACATGCATCCGTTTCACGTGCAGCGTGTCCAGACACAGCAACCGGAGGATTATGCACCTCGTATTGCTTTCGCACAGTGGTACCTTGGAAAATGTGCTACAAATCCCCTTTTTCCTGCTGAAGTGTTGTTTTCCGATGAGGCATCCTTCACAAGGGAAGGAATTTTCAACACGCATAACGACCATATCTGGGCTGTCGAGAACCCGCATGCAATACGACGTCGTGCAGCACAGATTCGATTTTCGGTCAATGTATGGGCCGGTATTATGGGAGATCACCTCATCGGACCTTACCTGTTACCGTGTCGTCTAACCGGACCTATCTACTTGATCTTTCTGCAGCAAGTATTGCCACAACTTTTGAGAGATGAACAGATTTCTGCATCGACGCAACAGACAATGTGGTTCCAACACGATGGAGCCCCTGCCCATTATAGCGGAGATGTTCGTAACTACCTGGATGTCACATTTGGTCAACAGTGGATCGGACGTGGTGGTCTCGTGCGTTGGCCTGCTCGGTCACCCGACCTATCATGTCTTGATTTTTATTTCTGGGGTCATATGAAATCGCTAGTTTATGACACCCCTGTTGACAATGCTGAGGAGCTGGTTGCAAGAATCGCAGTAGCTGCCGAAGAAATTCAAAATTCGCCTGGAGTATTCCAGAATGTTCGGATGTCCATGCGTCGGAGATGTGAGGCGTGCATTGTAGCCCGTGGAAGAAACTTCGAACACTTACTTTAATCCATGTACCTTTTGCTTCTTTTCATGTATTATTAAAACGATTTCTCACTTACGGTCTCTTTTCTTTATGGTGCTTCTGTGTACAACACCGCTTCAGGAAAGCATTTCCGACCCCACATTGCTATATGATTTCGAGTTGTCAGGATGTACCCTACCCCTCTTAGAAGTTCTGAAACGTTTAACTGAAACACCCTGTATATATGTATATATATATATATTTAAATAATGACAAAAGTTAAAATATAATAAAATAAATAAATAAATAAATTTTCTTCTATATGTTTTATTTTATTTGTTAGGTTTTGAAATTTAAAATATTGGATATATCTTGGCTTCATATGGAGGATTTGCGTGTCGCTGCCTCTAATGAAAGCTCAATATTTATTTATTTATTTATTTTATTATTATATTTTAACTTTTGTCATTATTTAAATATAATTCAAGAGTAGTAATGGGTTGATATGCTAATTAAGCAGCGCCTGATATTTTCCTTTTTCTTCTATAAATTTTATTTTATTTGTTAGGTTTTGAAATTTCAAATATTGGATATATATATATATATATATATGTGTGTGCGTGCTGTGTTTTTATCAAAGAAATAGAAAATATAAATAATACAGTACATGGTATGATAGATAACTTAAAATGAGCATTACACAACTTCTGATAATCCTGTTAATATATTTAATAGTTAGGTGAATAGCATTATATTTTATTCCAATTTTTAGGAGCGTGATTGTTTTAAGAAACTTCTGGACTCTTATGAAAGTGAGGTAACAATGCCTGGGACACTCATGACAAGACTTCACACTCTGGATCTTCAGAATATTATAGAAGACTATAAAGTAACCTTAGAGAAGGTGAGTTCCCAAATAGTAATATGCAAAATTTTGTCCTTATTTATTTTGCTAAAATCATAAATATTTTTAAATTTTTGTGTGCGCACGCACGCGTGTGTGTGCACGCACACACGCATGGATGGATATCTATGTACTATACAGGATGTGTCCAAAAAAGAATTCTTTTCCATTGTAAATTAATAATTACCTTACAGAAAAAATGGAATGTTCTTGTTTTCAAAACTTATTTGCTAAACAATTTGTTGTGATTCAGTTCAATTTAATTTGGTCTCCATTCACATTCTGAAAACAAATGGTTTAAAGTTCTTTCTATACCTGGGTCATCATTTCAGGGGTCGTTATTGTGATTTCTGTTCTTATTCTTTGCTGAAGTTGTACAAATTAAAACAGAACTTTCCCTTGGCCATGAAATTGCTTGTGCTGTGTACACAACATTTAAATATTCAGTGTATTCTGCAGTCATAATGTGTGCACTGTTTTGCTGAAAAATAAGATTGTTTTCATTTCCTTTTTAAAGGAACCTGTGCTTTTCTGCATATTCAAGTAAATTCTGCCTATTAATTGTCTGTCATCTTTCAACATTTTCCTTTTAATACATTCCATGAAGATGAAATTAATGATTTTGTCATACAAGGGATTACCACACACATTTAATTTAGAACAAGAGGATTTTATTAATGACTTATGATATCATAGTTCACTATATAGTAGGTATATAAAGTAACTTATTAAAAACAGTGTGATTGAAATAACTTTCTTCTTCAGTATTTGAACTATTCCAACGTACATCACAAAGTCGGTTTTTTGATAATCTTCAGACAAATAATTTGCAGAAAAGGTGTAGTTTGTATAAAGGTGTTTATAAGTACAGTATTTACCTGTAGTTTATTCCAAGGTGTTCTTTTTACTCAAGCCTTTAAATATATGTGTAAATTTTAGTTAAAATTTAAACATGTAAACACTTAATAATCTGCAAGAGGTATGGAATGTGAAATCCAACAATTCAGTGTAACTGTGTCCACTGCATTATCAAAAGCACAGACAGTGAGATCTCAAAGAAGTCCAGTATCAATAATGTAAATGTGGGAAGGACTTGCTATGGCAGATATCTGACAAAACACAAAAATTGTTAAAAACTTTCCTGAAGTGGGACTATGACTTTTCAAATCGCCAAGGGCAAAAATGTGGATGTGAATGTCAATTATTTCCAGTATAGTATGTATATATCCATCTGTGGGTTAAACTACTCTGGTTGGGTGTTCAACGTAAGATAAAGCTAGAAACTAATTTTTTTATGTACATCAGCATAATTCTATCATCCAAAATCACAAATAGGCATTGCACATTAATTTAACTTTCATATATTTTAATATGTAACATTTTGTAACTACATAATTTACAATAATTCAACTGATGATCTAATATTGAAAAATGATAAAATATGAATTCATTATTTTGAGACTTTTCTTATGTTGGGCCAATTCAGAAGATCCTGATCTGCTGGCATCAGCAGATTTTTTACAATTATAGATGAGTCAGGATATTCTTGACTTAAAAATCTGCATGTAAGGTTATTTCAGTATTCTGTCTTCTGCTAACATAATGAACCTTACATTTATCATATTTATGTTTACCATATATACCTACATGGTTTAATAAATTAAATGCCTTCTTTCATAATACAGAAATAGCTATTATATTTCACCCAGTAACTTCAATATTTTCTGATTCATCAAGAGATACTGAACACTGTTGGCCCTCCAGGTATTTTTTACTAATTACTTTTTACTAATTTTCACTAATTATTAACTATATAATATCAGTGTAAAAACACCATAGACAACTCTTAAAGGAAAAACTACTATAGTAGTGTAAAGGGCATCATTTCAACTGTATCTCATATTGTGCTCATCCTTCACTACAAGTTACCATGTATTGCACTACCTCGAATAAGTATTGCTTCACTAATAGAGAAGACTATTGTTACTTATTCTTGGTGGGCAGGTACCCTGGTATTGCAAACATGACAACCAAATTGTGAAGATAATTCCACAATATGAAGATGCCAAAAGGTGTATGTGATAATGTTTAATAGTTTTTTTCCTTTAAAAGTCTATGGTGTTTTTACATTGATATTATATAGATAATTATAACTCTTAAAAATATTATACCCAGTTGTATTTAGTCTTACTTAAACTAATTATTAAGATCACAGCTTAGTGATAGTCTCTTCTCCCTTGCAACCTCCCAATGACCATTCCCAGCATTATGTAATTTTGCATTAAAACAATGCATATTGGGATGATATATCATACAATACTTTTATTTTTTTTTCTCAATGCACTGTTTTAAATTTTCTCATCCTAACCTTGCTCAAATCGTATACACACTGTTATTATCCTTCTAGGGATGAAATCCTTTATTCCCTATTCCGCCTTAAATCTAATCCTTTATCTAAACCACAGTTAGTTCACAAACAGTTGTAAACAAGTCACTGATAAATCCAAACTTGATTTTAAAAAAGTGAGAAGCTTTTCTCCAGCCAAATGGTCAGGCCTCCTGGTATCTTACTAAAGTCATTTAATTACAACTTCTGTCCATTCATACTTGCACTCTGTTACATCCTGATGGTTCTGTTGCATTTCCATCTAAAGGTAAAGTTGACTCATTAGCACATTACTTTCCCCTCTAACTCTTGTATCAAAGATCTTGGGGAAATTTTGATGGCATCCATATAATACCATTTTGATGGCATCCCAGTTTCAGTGCCTCTCTTAGTTTTCCAAATGAATGGGATTAGAATTCTGAACAATCTTGATGCCAAGAAAGCACCAGGCTTGGAGACATTTTTCCACTTGTTCTTAAAATCTACCCTAGAATTAAGTTTTGTCATCTTTTTATAAATTTTTATTCCAATGAATTATGAAATAAAAATTTATGAATGAATCTGTCATAATAGTCTTACACCAGATTTGTACTAAATTGTCTTAATTTAATTATTAATAATTAATAATAATTACTAATTACTATTACTATTATACTACTAATATATAGTAATAATTAGTAATAATTCTACTATATATAAATATAATATATTGCAATATACTATGATGTACTATAATACTAATTAAATTACTATAGTAGTATTGGAATCAGTTATGTATTTTGTTGTAATTGTAATTTAAATACCATAATAATTGTTTGGTGTTTAGTTGGAAACAGAGAAAAATGCATTGATGAAGGAATTAGAGCATAGTCAAACTGACAAAGGAGAATGTGTATCTAATGAAGAATTACAGCAATTAAGGTATGTAAAAATTTGATATTTTTTTCTAGGATTTTAAAATTTCATCCTTTTTTAGAAAATTACACAGGGATCACTCCAAAAATAACAATCCAAATTTTTTTTCTATATTTTTATTCCCCCTTTCTGAAGGACATTTACTGTAAATGCTATGTAATCTTTAAAAAAAACATATATACCACCTTCTGTTGCTGAATTTTTTTTTTTTTTCTTCTGCCACTACAAATTACTCGCAGTTACCAGTCAAAAATGTTTCCAGATCATCTTTCTAGTAGAGTTGTGAATATACATAATGAGTATTTTGGTGCGAAGACAGTGAGAAGATGGATTAACAGGGTTTTTATACTGATTAAGAGATACTGATGAGACTAGTGGCAGAGAAGAAAACTGCATGGAATGGATATAAATTATCACATGATAAAAAAGCCTACAATAGATATAAAGTATTCAGCAATCAAGTGACAAAGGAAGTTAGGCAAGCTAAGGCAGATTATGAGAAGTCTTTGGCAAAGGATGCAAAGAAATATTTCTTCACTTATGTAAAAAACTAGAAGGGGGATGAATCAGATTGGTTCACTAGATATCAATGGTTTAACTGTTGATTATCCTAGCTCAGGTTGCTGATGAACTGAATAGATATTTTGCAGCTACAATTGTTCATGAGGAATTCTTTAGGAAAGTCAGTGTCAGAAGTTTATCAAATTTTAACAGGGGCACTAAATGATTTTGGGATCTGAGAGGAAAGTGGAAGAGAAATTGTTAAAAGTAAATCGCAATGTCTTTAATGGGGGATTTCAACTTCCCAGATAATGATTGGAACTTGTGGGTTGGTCATTCACACACTAGCAAGACTTTTCTGGATTTATTGGATGATTGTTTTCTATAGCAGCATTGTTTGAGAAGCAACCAGAGGGAAGTAATACTCTTGATCTGATTATCAGCCGTGATTATTCGTGCATTAAGAATTTGCAGATAAATAAACCACTAGGCAGCAGTAATCACAGTGTACTGATGTGGGATTTACTTAAAGACGTAACTACCATCAGGGGTAAAGGGAAGGGATTTTGCTTTCTTAAAAGTGACTACAGTGGTCTCGGACAGTTTTTAAATTCTATACACTGAGACCAACTGATGATGTTACCATTAGAAAACTCTAAATGGAAAGTGTTCAAGGAATTAATCATAAAAGCTACTAGGTTTTTCATACCAACTAAGAAATACTTTTCAAGGTATAGGCCTAAATGGATGTCAGATGAACTAATGAGACTTGTGGCAGAGAAGAGAAATGCATGGGATGCATATAAATTATCAGGAGAAACAGAAGCCTATGGTAGATATAAGTTAGTTTGTAATCAAGTCACAAAGAAGGTTAGGCAAGCGAAGGCAGATTATGAGAAATCTTTGGCAAAGGATGCAAAGAAAAAGAGCAAAGACTTCTTTACTTATACAAACTCTAGAAAGAGGGGGATGAATCGGGTTGGTCCACTTGATATCGATGATTCGAGTGTTGATGATTCTGCTCAGATAGTTGACAAACTGAACGAATATTTTGCGTTTACATTCACATGTTCAGAATTCCATAGGGAAGTGGAGGAAAGAAGCTTATTAAACTAACAGGGAGCTTAATGATTTTGTAATAACTGAGAACAAAGTGAAGGAGAAATTGTTGAAGTTAAACATAAGAAAGGCACCTGGGGTGGATGGAATCTATCTAGTTATTTTAAAGTAGGCGGCAAAGGAAGCAAGCAAATCCTTAGCCATAATTATGAAAGCATTCTTGGACTCAGGTGAGGTCCCCACGGACTGGAGGTGTGTAAATGTATCCCCAATTCACAAAGGGGGATTAAAGGGTGACATGAGTAATAACAGACCTGTTAGTTTAACTTCTATTCTGGGGAAAATAACGGAGTCACTTGTTAAAGAATCATTGTAGGATCATCTAGACAAGACCAGTAATAATCCAGACACAGCACGTTCGTTAAGGAGAAGTCTTGTCTGACCAATTTGATTGGATACTATGATGTCGTCACAAAGAAACTGGATGCAAAAAATAATTTTTATATTATATACTTGGATTTCAGGAAAGCTTTTGATACTGTTGCACATGGAAGAATGCTGTACAAATTGGAGCAGTATGGCATTAAGGGCAAGTTGCTACAATGTTTGAAAGGGTGGTTGAGTGGGAGACGAGTGAGAGTGGTAATCAATGGATACTGCTCTTCATGGACTAATGTTATTAGTGGAATCCCCTAGGGTTTAGTATATTCATCAATGATATTGATGTGAAGGTATATCAAGCTTAATGTCCAAGTTTGCAGGTGATACAAAGGTTGGCAGGGTTGTTAATGACAGTATTCTACTGTCATAGGCCTCTGCTAATGCCAATGCTAACATAAAGGTGAATTAGGTCTATCCAGTTATATTAAGGGATGCAGTAAAGGAGGTAAACAAAACTTTAGCCATAACTTGAGAGCATTGTTGGACTCAGTGTAGGTCTGTGGACTGGAGGTGTGTGATTGTATCTCCAATTCACAAAGGGGGATCAAAGAGTAGCATTAGTAGAGGCAAATGATGCAAGAAAACAAGCTTATACATCGTCAGTCAAAATAAAAACACGCACATCTCCCATTTAACCTATTCATCCTCTCCAATAGTTTGTCTAGTTCTTTCTTGAATTTATTTACGCTATCAACTTCCACAACAACAGATGGAAATTTGTTCCAGTGGTCAACCAACTGCTGGCTAAAGGCAAACTTCCTCACATATATTCTTTAACCATCCTTTCTCAATTTGAATTAGTGCCTTCCTCATCTATGTAGTCTGAGTAAGAAGAAGAATCCCATCAGTATTGAGCTTGCTTTAACACCTCAGTCAGATCACCTTGCAGGCACCTAGTCTCCAGATGCTGCAATTTACAGAATTGAAGCCTTTCTTGGTAAGAGCACCCCTTCATTTCCCTCATCAATCTTGTTGCCCTTCTCTGTACTCAATATGTATAATTACAGACCTGTTTGCTTAATTTCTATTCCAAGAAAACAGTGGTGTCACTAGTTAATGAAGTAATGCAGCAGGACCTTCTTGACAGGAGTGCATTTGTACATCAGCCACAGCATGGATTTGTTAAGGAGCAAAGTTGCACGACCAATTTGATTGGCTCCTGTGATACAGTAACAGAGGAACTGGATGCAAAAAATATTTTTTGTGATTTACTTAGATTTCAGAAAAGCTTTTGATGCTGTTGCACATAAAAGACTGCTCTACAAATTGGAGCAGTGCGGCATTAAGGGCAAGTTACCCGTATGGGTAAAGGAGTGGTTGTGTGGGAGGTGGTTGTCACTGGACGCTGCTCTTTTTGGACTAATGTTATTTGTGGAGTACCCGAGGGTTCAGTTTTGTGCCCATTGATGTTTACTATATTTATTAATGATATTGATAAAGCATATAAAGTTTGCATATGATAGAAAGGTTAGCAAAATGACAGTAATCAAGGTAAACTGCTGGAACAAGATCTAGAAAAATTGGGCAGATGTGTTGAGAAATGGCAATTGAAGTTTAAAACGTTTTTGCTGAAGTTTCTATTATTTCTGTTATTTAATGTATTTGATTTTGATGTATTTATAAGTTGTATCAGAAAGCAAGTTATATGCTCTTTCCCCGCCCCTGTAGAACTCAGTTATCACAACAGCAAATGCAGTTGCAACAGCTCCAACAGAAAAAGGATGCTCTGGAACAGGAAAATTACGAATTAACTCAACGAAAAGTAAGTATAATATTATATATTTTGTTCACATTATTACATATTATAAATAGTTCACAGTTTATAGACAGATGAAGGATAACTGGTTACTGATAAACTGGTTATGTCTGCAATAAAAAAACAAAGATTTTAATATCATTCTGTGAAGTAGATAACTATGGAAATATGAAGTTAAAAGTCAAAATAAACACTAAGAAACAAACCCAAACACATTTCTGCATGAATCTAGCTTCCATCAGTGACACCTATTGCTACCAAATATCATCCCCTTTCCCTTCCCCCTCCCCCAAAAGCACGGAACATCCAGAATGATGTAACTCTGCTAATAGGAGAAAAAGACAGTTTGTATTCCCATTTGACTGCCATTGGCTTATGCATCTTGTTTGTTTGTGATTTGTTTAGATTTTTCCATGTGATTTTCCTTTTACATGTATAGACACAAACTTTAGTAGAAACCATATAGTTATTCCAATATACTGCAGTAAGTGTATGGTTTCTAGAGGTTTTTGACAGAAAAAAGTAAAGTGGGAGGGGGAGGCTATAAAATGAAGATTTATCATGTTGCTTTTTAGGACAAACAGATTCATTAATAGTACTATGGTGTTGGATGAATCACTACCCAAGTATTGATGATCTCGCTGTACCTCTGCTTGTGGCTGCTATTAAATTATTAGTGTGTGCCAAGTTTGAGCACTGCATTGAAGTATCAGCAAATATTCTTACACCTGTTCTATTCAAGTGTATCCCATCTCTATGAAAGCAGTACTTTCTGTCAACAAGGACATGCTGAGAAAATTTTTTTATATCATTGCTTATATCTTAATATAAAAATTCAAACACAATCTTTCACCTTGAATTCCACAAGAACTGAGTTAAACAACAGGTTATTAATACATTCATCACTATTTCTGTTATAAGTGTCCTCCTTTATGCCATTTTTATTATAATATATTACAAATCATGTGTGTATAAGTTTTCCTCTGTTGTTAAATTTCCCCTCGATATCAGAGTGTGGTTAACTTTTTTTTTTTTTTTTTTTTTTTTTTTTTTGGGATATCCTGTATTTCATACCAAATTTATACACTGAAACATAAAAGAAACTATGTGGTAGGTAATGTTTTCACTGAAAACTAATAATTATATGAAATACAGGTATACTTCATTTAATGACAGGGTGAGGTTGCTCAAAAATCAGGCATTAACCAAAGGGTTGCTAAGAAAATGGCAATTTTCAATGCATTCCAATGTTATGATAACAGATGCATCCTTGAAAACAGATTAAGTGGAGAATTTTAAATATAACAGTAATAGTGAAAGAAGTAACCTTACCTATTTTGCTTAAACTAGTAATAACAGTAACCTAGCTATATTGACAGTAATAATAAAAATGAAGATTGACACTTTTTGTGGATTGTTGGTTTATTTAACTTAGAACCATCCCCATAATAAACCATTCCTGTAATAATCACAGAAAAAAGGAATATTGTGGAAAAGAAAAAAATAAATAATATTTTTGTTGTTGTTTTTATTAATCTTAGTCAGTTACAGACAGTGAACTTTTGTACGTGTGCAGTGACAGAGTGAGGCTTTGCTGTAGTCACCTTTCCTCTTCAAGAGCATCTCGTGGGATGCATGATGACTCTTCCTGTGATTAAAGCCAGCCGCTTTCAAAATCGGCCATGTGGTAGGCAATACCACCACATTATCTGATGCCACAGAGACCATAACAAAACCAACTCCAAAAACTTCTGTTAAGGAAGACCTGCAACTAGGTGGAAGGATGAGATCAGTGAACTTTTGTGCGTGACATTTTGCGATGCCACTTGTATGGCATATGATCAATGCAGTTGGAGGATTTTGTTGATGGCCACAACAGCTCCTCAGGGAACTATGTGACTGGAAGAAGTAGTGACAGAGTGTTTAAACTTGTGTATTCTCTTTTTAGAATAGTTGGTAACATTTGTACATTTTTTTATGTCTGTGTTATCTCTGCTTCTCCTTTGTGTGTCGTCATTTCTCTCTCTCTCTCTCTCTCTCTCTCTCTCACAGCAAAGATAACATTACACCTTTTAAATGGGTGAAAGTTGACATGTCCTTCATCATCATCATCAGCCATTTTCAATTCACTGCAGGATGAAGGCCTCTCTAACAACTTTCCAGTTCTTTCTGTTTTGTGCAATGGCCATCCATTTACTACCCACAAACTCATGAATTTCATCCGTCCATCTCCATTGTTGTCTTCCAGGTTTTCTTCTAGCTCCTCTTGGGTACCATTCTGTTATTTTCTTAGTCCATCTGTCATCATGTCTTCGAGCTATGTGTCCTGCCCAAGACTAGTTTAGTTTTGTTTTGATAAGAATGTCCTTTACTTGAGTTTGCTGCTTAATCCATGTGTTTCTCTTCTTATCTAACAGTCTGATTCTCAGTATAATTCGTTTCATTCTTCACTGTGTAGTTTTCAGCTTCTCTTCTATTCTTTAGATCAGTGCCCAAATTTAACTTCCATAAGTCATGGTGAGGAGTATACATTGGTTCATTATTTTACATTTCAGACAAATTGGGATATTGCTCCTCAGTATGTGACTATATTTCCTGAATGCTATCCATCCAAAATTTATCCTTCTCTTGACTTCCAGCCATTTATCATTATTACCCGCTAATGACTTGTCACAGATAAGTATATGACTCCACATTTTCAACTACTGCTCCTTCAATCATTATAACCCTTTCTGTGGCATACTTGTTCATCATTACTTTTGTTTTAGCCATATTCATCTTTAGTCCAAAATCCTTACTAACTCTGCATAACTGATTAAGATTTTCCTCTAATTCTTTGGGATCGTGGCTTATGACCACAATGTCATCTGCAAATCGTAAATGGTTTAGGTACTCTCCATTCACATTGACTCCTTTCTGCGACCAGTCTAATCTTCTGAAAGCTTCCTCAAGGGCAGCAGTAAACAACTTTGGAGATATTGTGTCTCCTTGTCGAACCCCTTTCTCAATTTTAAATTTACTACTGTCTTTGTCTAGTCTAATAAAGGAGGTAGTGTTCTCATATATTTTCTTCAAAATCATAATGTATGGGGTATCTATGCCTTGTCTTTCCAGTGCCCGAAACATTGCCTTATGCCGTATGGAGTAAAATGCCTTTTCATAATCCAACAAATGCCAGGCATAATGGTGTTTTATATTCATTTGCTTTCTCCATTAGCTGTGACATTACGTGAAGGTGATCCATAGTTGAGAATCCTGTCCTAAAGCCAGCTTGCTCTTTCAGTTGATTCTCATCAAGTTAGCCCCTGGCCTCCTGGCTGTGGCGGGCACATTATTGTATCTTTACTGTTCAATAAAGATTTTTCTTCTGTGCTTTCTAATCTGTTAGTAATGACCCTTGTGAACAACTTGTAGATGTGGGATAACAAGCTAATTGGTTTATAATTTCCAATTTAAGATTTATCTCCTTTTTTATGCAGCAAAAGTATGATTGCATTATTCCCCTCCTTAGGTGTTACACCTTTTCTAATGCATTTTGTGTCATGTCTCTTCCTCCCAATTTTAACAACTGTACAGTAACTTCATCTCTCCCGGGGTTTTCTGATTCTTCAATGCATGTTCTACCTCATCAGGAAGGATATCAGGTTATGTTGTATGTGTTACTAGTTTGTGATCGATCTTCCTCACTGCTGGCATCATTTCCTCGCTCCTTGTATAACTCTTTATAGTAGTCTTCTGCTATTTGAATTATGCCTTCTCTGCTATTTATAAGTACACCATCGCTATTCTTCAGTTTCAATTATCATTTGTCTTTCTGTATTACTGCTCGTGGCTGCTGATTTAAATCCTTTGTTTTCCCTTAATGCTTGTTCTACTTTTCTTGTGTTAAATTTTCTTATGTCCTCTCTTAGTCTCTTTCTGATGGCTTTGCATAACTCAGTATACTCAATTTTCCCCTTTTCAGTGTTTTTCTTACTCTTCATTTGTCATCTTCGGTTCATCACGACAAGTGTTTCTTGATTAATTTTTTTCTTCTTTTGATTTCTTTTTACCTATAGGTTTATTGGGCTTTATCACTTTCAGAAAGTTGTAATATTCCTCGTCGATATCTTGGTTCTGAGCAGTCTGCAGAAGCTCAAACTTGTTCACAAGTTCCAGTACATACTGCTTTTTCTACTCTTCTGTTATCTCAAAGACCTTTGTATTATTTACTTGAGTCAGTTTTTTTTCCTTTCTTTTCTTACATCTGTATCAAGTGTGCATCTTACCATTCTGTGATCATTTCCAACATCTACTTTGTTCAAGACTGTAACATCATTCACCATATATCTTCTGTTAGTGAGGATGAAGTCAATTTCATTAGTTGTTAATCCATTTGGGCTCTTCCATGTCCATTTTCTGTTCACCTTTTTCTTGTAAAAGTGTTCATTACTGACATTCCTCAAGATTCTGCAAATTCCACAAGTCTTTCACCTCTTTCACCAATTCCAAATTTCTTATAGTTCCCCTTTCCGATAGGCGCCTCCGTAACCAGGTGGGCAGGAGCGGCAGTGCGTAGCACATGCTTCTTGATTAGACCAGGGTTCGAGCCCGTGACCACCAAATACGGAGGATGCAGAAAGGTCAGGGAATGACCACTTCATATCCCCTGAGCAATATGGTCTTAGTTGCTAATGCTCCTAAAAACCAAACAACAAACATGTATCCTTTCCGGGCTATTTTGTCTCTTTCCAACATTAGCATTGAAGTCCCCATAATGATAGTGTAGTGGGTTTTCTGCTCATCTAGAAGACTCAATTTTGGTGTACATTTCTTCAACCTCTTTATCATCATGGCTTGATGCTGGTGCATAAATCATTATAACCTTTAGCTTGTATGTCTTAGAAATCCTGATTAGTAGTCTTGACACTCTTGGTGATGTACTTCCATGTCCACTTTCTGTTCACTCTTTTCTTGAAAAAAGTGTTCATTACTGACATTCCTCGAGATTCTGCAAATTCCACAAGTCTTTCACCTCTTTCATTTCTTTCACCAATTCCAAAATTTCCTATAGTTCTCCTTTCTGCACTGTTTTGTCTCTTTCCAACCTTAGCATTGAAGTCCTCCATAATGATAATATAGTGAGTTTTCTGTTCATCTAGAAGAGACTCAATTTTGGTGTACATTTCTTCAACCTTGTGTTGCATTCTTTGGTTTTTAATTTCAAGGAATTCTTCAGTAGGTCTTTATCATGTGATTTGGGCAAATCATCCACATTAGCTTCCTCAACATTGTCCAAGCTAGCTTCTTTTATAATCTCCACTGTTTCTTTGTATAACATGAGTTGTCTCCTTCAAAGTGTTTTGAGCTCATTTTAAAGGGAATATTAAAGAAAAATTAATAAATGGCTGAAGTAAACACAAAACAAGAAAAAACATCATACACACAGTGTGGCAGTTGGAAAACAAGATTGATGCTAGAAAAAAATAATGATCTCCCATGTATGAGTAAACTAATCTTTTTTATTCAAAGCAACTTCCTCTTGCACCCACACACTGCCTGCAACAATCACAAAACAAATGGAATGATTGGTGGAAGACTGTGATATGCTATTCAGTGATCTCATCCCAGCTCTTTGAGTGCTGTCGACATCATTAAAATAACAACCTTAAGCTTCTGAAACAAAAAGAAGTTGCACAGTCTGGTGAATATGGTGGGTGCAACAGTGTGGAAATTTTTTTGCTAGCCGAAAACTCCCAAACAGTGAAAGCTTTATGGCTTAGTGTGTTGTCAGCAAGAGAAACCAACTGCCATCTTCTCTATACTGAGTAAAACACACGATGGATTCTCTGCAACAAACATTTCAAAATGTCCAGATAGTAGGCAGCAGTAACACTGGCCATTGGGCATGAACTCTTTTTGTACAGTTCCTTTGCTATTGTAGAACATGATGACATGGTTTTGATTTTTGACTTTTCTTGAACTTTTTTGGCTTCGGAAGACTTTGCCGACATCCACTCCACGCTTTGTCACTTCATTGCAGGGTTGTACTAAAAATGGCATGTCTTATCACCTGTAATGATCAAATTCAGGAAGTTGTGTTTTCTTATGGCCTCAATGAGTTCTCTGTGTTCATCACACACCTATCATTGACCATCTGTAAATGAATGTGGAATAAACTACACACAGACCTTCAAATCCTGAGTTATTACGAGGGGTTATCAAAAAGTTCGTACCCTGACCTAGATAAAACATCAGTAGGAAGATGCTGTTTTTAATATAAGTTGTCTACATATTCAATAACTAACGTGAAATTTCTTTCCCGTAGGTGATTGTACACGAGAGGTGGAGCCTGGAATCTGAGGAAGGACGCTGTGGTTCACAAAGTGGAGTATTGAGCAGTGATCAAGTTCCTTCATTTGCAGGGCAAGAAAGCTCAGGAAATTGACGAAGAAATGAAAGCTGTATATGAGCAGAATTGTCCATCCTATGACACTGCAAAAAAGTGGAAATGGGAGTTCCAGTACTGTCATACAAGTATCTTTGACAAGCTAAGAGAAGGAAGGCCATCAACATCCACAGACAGTGAGACAGTTGCAAAGGTTGAGCAGCTGGTGCCGAGTGACAGATGTGTGACAATTCATTTCATCGCAAATGCAGTGGGAATTAGTTATGGGTCTGCCCACAGCATGTTACATGACCATCTGCACATGTCTAAGGTCTCCGCATGATGGGCTCCAAAATTGCTGATGCCTTTGCAGAAGCAATATTCTCGCCAACTGTTGGATTTGTGTAATGCAGATGTTGAGAACTTTTTTGATTGGTTGGTGACAGATGATGAATGCTGGGTGTACCAGTATGATCCGGAGACTAAAGATATGTCAAAGCAGTGGAAGTACACCTCCACAAAAGGCAAAGACCATCCATCTGCAAAGAAGGTGATGTTGTCCTTGTTTTGGGACAGAAAAGGGGTTATCCTGACAGATTACCTACCTTGTGGTTCCACACTTAACGGTGAATACTACAGAAACCTTTTGAAAAAGTTACGTGATGCTTTGAAGGTGAAAGGCATGGAATGCCTTTCACCTTCAAAGGTGAAAAAACACATTTTAACCAAATGTGTCTGTCTTCTGTCAGACAATGCACCTGCTCGCACAGCCGTTACCACCACCAACTTTGTTGCCCGGCTTTGAACTACTGCAGCACCCACCCTATTCTTCTGACCTAGCACTGTCAGACTTCTTGTTTCGAGAAATGAACCATTGTGTGGGCGCTGTTTTGATTCATCTCAGGAAGTTATCAATGAACTAGAATCATGGTTTCAGGCAAAAAGTGTAGACTTCTATGATCAAGGCATTAAACAACTGATCCATAGATGGGAGAAATGTGTAACTATATGCGGAGAGTACATAGAAAAAAAGATTAAAGTTCCTGTGGAGTTTCACCTTTCTAGGGCTATCATTTCTAGGTAACGGTATGAACTTTTTGATACCCCCTCATATTCGTTGAATGGTTTCCCTATTAATGCACAGATCCACTGAAATCATTCGAAGCATTGCAAATTGGTTATTGATAATGATTTCCCATACCTGTTCAGTCAACTCTAGCAATCGAAATATCTTTGATGGACCCAGATGTTCGTCACCTTTCAGTGATTCTCTTTCATTGCCACTTGAACACATGTGCATGAGACAGACAATTCTCTCCATACACTTTCTTCATCATTTGAAACATTTCAGTGGCACTTTTTCCCAGTCGAACACAACTTGATGTTTGCTCTTTGTTCTATTTTCCCTCCACAACATAGACACAGGAGAGATGTGCAGTTGAGCTCATGCTACATTCTGAAATGGCAGCAATTTCAACTAACCTTGACTGCTGTGCTTGAGGAACCATTATTCTTTCATTTCATATTTACTAGTATATAGCAGCACCAGCACTAATCTCATAACATCAATCTCATTTTCCAATTGCCAGATCGTGTATAGTACCTCCTAATTTACTAAGTAATGCTTTGGTTTAACAGGAAATGTTGCAGAAATGACAGGAAACACTTTTTTTTTTTTTAATATTTCTGGAAATTATTTTTAAAATGTCATTATAATCAAATGTCATTAGGAGAGGTATACCTGTACTTTCAAATGCAGTTAACGCGTTATATGGTTTTCATGGTTTTACTGTTAGCCATCTGAAACTTTGGTTTGAGAGAGAGAATATCGCACCATAATGTTGTTATTAATAATGATTTAAAAAATACTTTAAATGGTACAGGATTAAAATAAAGCATATTTAAAACATTTCAAGAACTTATTCATTCTTGATTGCATTTTCAGAGTTTGGAACATGGTGCTGATGAAAAAATTATTCATCTCATAAACAATCCTGTAGACGTTGTCATTCAAGAAAGAATAGCTGCCATGCAAAAACTCAAAGCAGAGAATGAACAGTTGCGCACTAGGATAAAGATCTTAGAAGATTCTGGAGGAAGTGTTGAAAACGTTACTTTGAAGGTGCAACAGCATCTTGAGGAGCAGCCACCAGCCACTATAGAAGGTAGGTTACCATCTAGGAAAGTGCAAAAAATATTATTATGCACTTCTAATTAACCTTCTTTTCTGTTTACTGTTATTTTTGATTATCTTTAGTAATTGTTTTTCCACATTGGGTTTATTTTAACATAAATGACCTGCGATACTTTTTTTCTTCTTTTCCTTGGTCAGATTACTGTTTCAAAAGTTCTGATGTCAACGTTTGCTCAGATCGTGTCAGTGAAATTATTCTTTCAGGAATGGAATCCTTTATCCCACACTCCACTTTAAAATCTCGTCTTTTATCTAAACCTTGGTTTTCCAATAAGTGTGCTAAGGCTGTTCAAGAGAAGAATGTTGCATATCGTAATTGGCTTGTTTCTAATTCTTCAGTTTCATTTTCTGCCTACACCAAAGCTCGCAACAATTGTAAAGCAGTTATTAACCAGTCCAAACTAGAGTTTGCACAGGCTAAGAGTAGAAAACTTGCTTCTTGCCCTAATGGTATCCGAGCATTCTGATCTCTTCCCAAAGCTATTGGCCGCAACTTTTGCCCATCTCTGCTCCCACCTCTGTCCAAACCAGATGGTTCTGTTGTCACTTCAGCCAAGGATAAAGCTGACCTGCTAGCATCCCATTTTTCTTTCAACTCATTCATTAACGATCTTGGTAAAACACCTCCCACTATTCCCAACACGCTCCATTCAATGCCTCCTGTGGTCTTCCGTCAAAAGGATGTCAGAAGGATTTTGACGAATCTTGATGCTAAGAAAGCTCCAGGTCCCAATGGTATTTCTCCACTTGTTCTCAAAACCTGTGCTCCTGAACTTACTCCTATTCTTTGCTGCCTTTTTTCACTTTCTTATTCCAAAGGTGTTTTGCCTTCTGCTTGGAAATTTGCTCATATCCAGCCAGTTCCTAAAAAGGGTGACAAATCCCTCCCATCCAATTATCGTCCCATTGCAATTACTTCTACTCTTTCTAAAGTAATCGAGAAATCAATTAACCGCCAAATTTAAACTACCTAGAAACCTTCCGTCTGATCAACGATCGCCAGTATGGATTCCTTCAGTGTCGATCCACTGGTGATATTCTGGCTTATGTTACCCATTTATGGACTAATTCAATGGAAAGGTTCGGTGAAACACAAGTAGTTGCTCTTGACATCTCAAAGGCTTTCGATCGTGTTTGGCATAAAGGTCTTCTAAACAAGCTTCCGTCTTATGGTTTGCCAACTGTTTTTAGTAATTGGTTATCCAGTTTTCTCTCTGATCGCTCACTGAGAGTGATGGTAGATGGCTCTCTGTCTTCTAACTTCTCCACTAATGCCGGTGTCCCCCCAAGGTTCAGTTCTTTCCCCACTCTTTTCCTCTTGTATATTAATGACCTTCTTCCATTGACTGGAAATCCTATCCATAGTTTTGCCCGATGATAGCACATTGCATTCCACTTTCCATTTTGAGAAACCTTGTCCTGCTCAATCAGCTTCAACTCGAAAATCTGCTACCAATTCTTTAAATGGCGATCTTCAGGTAATTCTTCAGTGGGGCAAAGACAACTTAGTTGATTTCAACCCTTCTAAAACTCAGTCTTGTCTTATATCTCGCAAAAAGGATTCTTCTGCTCCTATGCTTATCTTTAGTGACACTCCGATTTCTAGGCAAAATGATATATCTCTTTTGGGGATTATCCTGACTTCTAATCTCTCTTGGCACAAGCACATTACAAATATTGCTTCTTCTGCATCTATAAAACTAGGTTTTCTCTTTTGCTCTCGGCGTTACTTTTCTTCCAAACAGCTGCTCACTCTGTATAAATCTTAAATCTGCCCTGCCATGGAATATTGTTCCCACATCTGGGGTGGTGCCCCCAAAACCTCTCTCAGGCTTCTTGATTCCATTCAGAAGAGGGCAGTTAGGTTAATTAATGACTCATCTCTAACAGAGTCTCTGCACTCGCTGTCTCGTAGACGTACTGTTTCTGCTGCATGCCTCTTCTACAGATACTTCCATGGGCACTGTTCTTCTGAATTAGCTTCTATAATTCCTGCTCTCCCTTTCAAAACAGTCCGAACACGTGCCGCCACCAGCCAACATCCATTTACTGTCCAACTTCAAACTCACAGAACTAACTTTTCATCTTCCTCGTTTATTCATTCAACTGCTGTTTTCTGGAACAACCTTCCTTCATATGTATTTCCTGAAAATTACACTCTACAGAAGTTCAAGTCCAAAGTCAACAAATATCTTCTTTCGTCTTCTCAACCCAAGCACAGTACACAGTACTAAGTACTACATGTTCTAACACCTCTCGTGTTTGGGGTTTACATAAAAAAAATAAAAAATTCCAAATTTTTTCTTTGTAAATTTTTTATTTTTTCTCTTCCCAACATACCTTAGCCCTATTACACTTTTCTTTATATTCTAATAAGAATTTAGTAGTTTTATTTACAAAAATTTATTATTATTATTTATTTTTTCTTTTCTCTAGCTGCCTGAATTTTCTGTCTTTACAGACTTTTTGCAGAGTCCACTTTGTTTTTAATTAAAATTTTTCCATTCCTCATCTAATAGTTATGT